>NC_056739.1:74563564-74851064 GCF_019279795.1 Protopterus annectens | reverse complement strand
TATGTGTTGGCTGTAACATTTGGGAATAAAGGTACAAGTAGAATTCAGTGGGAAAAAAACAATAGAAGAAATAAAACAAACCTATTTTTTCTGGAGAACATATAAATTATTATTCAGAAAAAAAGGCTTATTTGATAAATTCAGGAAAAAATAGCATACTTAGCCAGTATATTTATGTTGTAAACAGTATTTTAAAAGGAATTATTGCATATATTTCTTTCATTTACATTGGTTCTAGATTAAACCCAGTAAAAAGAGGAGTTTTACATGTAAATAAAGAGGAAGGAGGTTTAGGGTTAATTAACCCAGTGGTATATACTGCTTCATTAAATTTGTACAAAGTGTTAAAGTTGATAAATTAAAAAGATGAGAGATTAGTAGTAAAACTGTGTAAACTGTATAACTGATAAATTTTGATGTATGGTAAAAAACAGTAAAAGAAATAAAGAGTGTATAAATTATGGAAAAAAATGTTACTAAAACAATATTTTTGTGGAAAATAAAAATGGATGATATAGAAAAAAAGATAGAAAAGTATGGCATAAGAATGTAATGATAAAACATTACTATTTGAAACCATGGGAAAATCTAAGAGATTAAAAAATTAAAGCTATAAAAATAAGAAGCACTTGGTGTATTCAGAAAGTAGAATGTCTAGATTTTTTGTGGACATTGGTAATAGATAAATTGCCAGTAAAAGGAAATATGCCATATAAAAAGAAAAATGATAGAATATGTGTGCATGTTTATGTTTTTAGAATATGTTACATTATTACTATAGCTTCTAAACTTTTGATAAGTGGAGACATCCATCCAAATCCAGGACCCCAAATCACCTCTCCATCAACAAACAGTCCCTGTCCACAGTCTCAAAATACAATTTATCAAACAAAAAGATTCTGACCTACCAATTCTCAACTTAAACCTCAGAAACATCATTTATAAGGTTCCATGCCACCCTTTCAACTCTACTCACCAGATATTGCCACCGTAACCAAAACTGGACTTAAACCACATATTAAAAACAATGAGAAAATTCCTCCTGGTTACAATATTATCAGACTAGGTAGACAAAGAAAAAAGGTGGAGGAGTAGGCAAAATTTTCAAAAACAATCTTGTAGTGCAACCGTTAAATCTAACCTCACCATCCTTTGACAATGCAGAAATACTATTGAATAAGCTCCAAATCAACCCAAACAAACACCTAGCTGTAATAGCTACCTATATCCCACCAGGAGACAGTCTTACTTCCATGGTGCATACACTGCACTGGATATCAAAAAACCTCTCTCAAGAAACCATTATTATGGGTGATTTCAATACAGACTTGTTCTCATGTAACTTCAACCCCCCCCCCCCCCGCAACCATATCAACCTCTTTGACTTCACACAAGTTATCCAAACTCTTGGTAGAATAGACAAGAAATCAAACAAGCAAACTATCCTAGATTGTACACTGACTAATAAACCCTCCCACTCACTACTCTTTGGCTGTCTCTCTGACAACCTAAGTGATCACATGCCTACCTATGTACTCAGGTGACACATAAACCCACTCAAAACACATCAACTATCATCAGATCCGTAACAAAAAAAACTTTAGCCCCAAAACCCTGATATCCACTCTCAAACAATGCAACTGGACCCCCCCTTAAGACCATGCCTCTAGATTCAGCAGTAGAGTACTTCAGTGAGACTCTCCTCACAATTCTTGATAATATCGCTCCACCTAGAACAATACGCATCAAAGCAAATTATACCCCATGGCTAACCAACAAAACCAGAACTCTACTTAAACTTTGAGACACAGAATGGAACCTATGGTACACTAACAAATCTCATCCAAACTGCTTAGAATATCAGAAATTTAGAAACAAAACCAAAAGCCAAACCAAACAAGACAAAACATGACTATGCTAATATATAAGAAAAACACAGAGAAATCCTTAAAAATTTTGGTCAGCAGTTAAAAAGATACTCAATCCAGGACAAGCATCAACCCCAACTCCTTCCACACCAATCAACCTGACCTCCATCACTGAATATTTTAACAAATATTTCACTGAGAGTATTCTTGCCCTCATCAAAAATAAGTGCCCTAATCAATCAACTACACATATTACAATCAACAACAAGTACACCACTTCTTTCCAAATGATTCCCACTCCAGTAATCATATATCCTGTCTCAATACTTATAAATCACTCGATCTCTGAAAAATATGTCCCCAGATCTGGAAAATATCACACAATCCCCCTTCACAAAGGCGGCAACTCAACTGAACTCTCAAATTATAGACCAGTTGCCATCCTATCCCCACTATCCAAAATCCTAGAAAGATGCATCCACTCACAACTTCTCCAATATCTCACAAATAATCGATTTCTAGCTAATTTTCAACATGGATTTAGACCAAATCATAGCACCACAACTGCCCTTCTGAGTTTTTCTAACATCATTAATCAACACAGAAGTGAAGGTAAAATAGTCTCAGCATTATTCCTTGATATGTCCGAAGCCTTTGACACCGTATCCAATCCCAAGATACTTACTGCCCTTAATAGCCTAAATCTTAGCTTCTCTGCTATCACCTAGCTCCAGAGCTACCTAACAGGGCACCAACAAGCAGTGACATGGTTACAAGACCTCGCCTCCCTACTCCCTGTCACATTAGGTGTCCCACAAGGATCCATAATTAGCCCCCTGCTTTTTAATATATTTACCAATAATCTTAGCTCAGCCACATCTTTAACCTTTACAATCCAATATGGGGATGACTTCGCACACATATGAGTGGCCCCTACCCTACAACTCCAGGATTTTTTTTTTTGTTGCATCTTTCGGCTTTTCCCAGTTAGGGGTCGCCACAGCGGAACTCCGGTCTGCTAATGAGTGGTAGTTGATTTTTATGTGCTGAGTTACCAGCCCTGATGCACAACCTTCAACGAAGGTACGCCCATTCACGCATGTCTCCACGCAGAAGACGTTCTAGCTGAGAATCGAACCAGACAGCGTCTTACTGTGAGGTGACAACGCTACCGCAGCACCTCCACCGTGGGTACCCTACAACTCCAGGATATTACACAAAAATCCTTCACTGCAATTGAATCATGGCTCTCAAATTCCCAGCTCATTCTTAACCCTAGCAAAACTAAGCTTATGATCTTCCACCCAGCCAGAACACCATACCAGCCCCCCACATTTTCCATCACAGCCACAGATAGCACAATTATCTCATTAGAATCCCAAACAAAACTAATAGGAGTAGTAATTGACAATAACATGAAATTCAGCCTACACATATCACAGTCAAGAAGGTACACAAAAAAATTGGGTACCCTATACAGAAACAAAAAATTCTTAACCTACAGTATCAGGATAGCTATTGCCAGAACCAACTTCCTATCTACACTCCTCTATGCCTCTCCGCTACTTATTAACCTCAAGAAATCAGACCTTGAAAAACTAGAAGTCTGCCATAACAAGATTGCAAAGTTTGCCACAGACTCACCGCACAGAACACACCATTGCCTAGCTCTAAAACAATTTTCCTGGTTAGAATTACCTTACATAATTGTCCTATAATCAACTAATAATATCACACAAAATACTTCACCAACCTGAAAAAACACCATCTATCCAGAATGTAATAGTACCTTACTCCAATAACTGTACACTTCGTTCCAAGTCCTTCTTAAAAGTAACCAGGGCTACAAATACTCCAGGAGAAACACTATTACAGCCACACAGCAAAACTCTGGAATGCTCTTCCAGACTCTAATATATCCACAACAAAAAAACACTCTTTTTAAAAAAAGTTACTTAAAAATCACTTAACTCTTGACTTGGTTCACGCAATACCCCAGGTTAGCCTTACAAGATATATAATATTATCCCTAGACCCAGTGTTGTTTAAAAAAATACACCAAACTAGCCACAATATTGTACTACTTATGTTTTCCCTCACCTTACAAAAATTAATAACAGCCCACCTATGATATCTCCTACTACTAACCCAAAAAAAAACTGATGCCCTTCTTCCTCAAAAATAAATGACTATAATGCCAACATTTTATATACCAAACTGTAAAAATGACTTTTAGCTCTTTTTCCTTGATGGTGTACCTATGGTTTATAACTGTGTTTTCATCTGTACTGTTCTATTGCAATCAACTTTATCTTATCTTGTAAATTATCATTACAACTTATTGTATATAAAAACTGTAATCATTCCATGTCATGTTTAAGTAAACTATAAGTATTTCTCTGTATGTGGAGTTTTTCTCCCTGGCCCTCCACTGAAAATGGGGGCCTATATTACATAAACGAACACTTAAATGTTCGAATCTCTAAAGGTCGACCTGTAGAGATCGAACAGTTAAATGTTCGAATATGTAAGAAAATAAATTTTAAAAAAAAGTAAAAGGAAAGGGTTTCAGTAGGGGGGGCAAGCCCCCCTGAACCCCCACGTGGGGGGGGATGTGCCCCCACACCCCCCAATACATAAATATACCAACTCCGAGATCGCACTTCAGTGAACTACAGTGCGGAAATGAGAAATTTTCCATTCCCTACACTGTAGCGCAATCTTGGAGTTGGTATATTTAAGTAGCGGGGGGTGCAGGGGGGGCTTGCCCCTCTACTTACACCTTTCAGTTTTTTTTTTCACTTTAGTTTTTTTTTAAATTTTTAAACATATTCGAACGTTTAACTGTTCGATCTCTAAAGGTCAACCTTTAGAGATTCGAACTTTTAGGCGTTCGTCTATGTAACATAGACCCGAAAATGGGTGCCACCTTGTCAGACTTTCCCGGTAAACAAATGTAAAATAAACAAAATAAATTAATAAGAAGAAACTACAGACCATGTCTTTTTGAAATGTAAAAGAGTAAAAAAGTAATGGGGAAAAAACTATGTAAAGAAGTTTTTTGAAGGTATAAAAGAATTGGATAAAATAAACATGGATATGATTACATACAGATATTTTAAGAACAGAATTAAAGAATATGTTAAAAGAATAAACAAGTTATTTTATGTTATATGGGTTACATGGAATGAAAGAATAAATAAAATTATGTTTAATAGTAAATGAATTTTAGCAACAATATTAAGTAATATCAGATAGTGATTATGGAAAAAGGAGTGGGAGGTTAATAGGGATGAACATTTAGTATTATTATAAAGGAAATTATGAATATGTGTAAATAGATATGTATCTATATATTTGTACATTTGTAAATATGTAAATATATTTTTATATATAAAGGACCTCTACTCCTTCCGACAGGTGTCATGGAATCTTTTACATCCACATGAACTACCATCAACTCAAGCATATGGGCCCTCAGTTTAATATCTCATCTAAAGGGCAATACAATTAAGAGTGCAGTATCCCCCTTATGCTGCATGTTAGTAATCAATCTACCTGCTGTGGGATTAGAACCCATAGCCTTCTGTACCGAAGGACAAAGGTGCTACCTGCTGCATCTCTGAGTTGTGCAACCTCACCAAGAAGCAAATTGACCTAGACAAAAAAATCATTACTCTGACCACAAGATAATCATAAACAAATCCAAAGAAATTCTGGAGTTCAATTAAGAAAAATTTTCAACCTGGCTGTCATTCCACACCAAAGCCCTATCTAGATTTATCCTTCTCAGAAAAAGCTTAGAAATGTAACACTTTCTTCACTGACATCATAGCCTTTCTTGCCTACAGCACTCCCTAAACATTTAATATACCTCAGAACTCTAATAGTCCTTACATCTGTGCTTTCTGTCTCCAACCTGTCTCCACATCATATGTTGAAGAGTTACTAAAGAAACTTAAACCCTGTTCTCCTTCTGCTGCTGATCTCCCTGCTGAGTACCTTAAGCTTGCAGCAGACTTTATAGCATAGCCATTCTCAGTTCTCATGAACAGATCTATTCAAGACTCCCGTGCCCCTGCCCTGTGGAAACAAGTCTTCATTATTCCCTCCATAAAGGATGTAACTCCTCTGAAATCTCCAACTTTAGGACAACTGCCATATTGTCCTCCCTTTCTAAGATTTTGGAAAAGTATATTCATTATACACGCCTTCATTACCTCTTACAAAATGATCTCTTAACCCCAGAACAACATAGTTTCTGTTCAGGCCATAGCACTACTGCAGCTCTCTTCAACTTTCCAAACACCATTAATAAGGCTAAAAGACCAAGGAACGTTTGTTTATCTCTTCTATTTTTGTAGATCTCTCAAAAGTCTTTGACAGAGTGTCACTTAAGAAACATCTGACTAAAATGTCCTCTTTGAGGCTTTCCAAACCAAATCTTCTGTGGTTCTCTAACTACTTGTCTAAAATATATCATCTTGTCAAATAGCTCTCTTCTTTCTCTCAGTTAAAACAGGTGTTCCTCAAGGCTCTTTTCTTGTTACACTGTTTTTTAATATTTTCATCAATAACTTATGTACCTCCTCTCAGTAAGCTTGTCTTATTCAGTATGTAGAGAACTCAGCTCTCATCTCCTCATCTGACAACCCACTACAACTACAGTCCATGATGCAAGATGTCTTCAACTCAGTCTAATTGTGGATACATCAAAACCAGCTTTTACTTAGTCCCAAATAGATTAAACTGCTACTATTTTTTCAAAGTCCCATGCCAATGCTAAGAGTAACTTCCACATTATCTCTTTAAACAATACAGCTGTTGAAATAGTTACCCATACCAAATTGCTTGGAGTAACCATAGATGACAACTTAAAGTATAATCTTCACATACAAAGCTGTATAAAAACAACTCATCAAAAGCTAGGTCTACTATACAGAGCAAACAAATTCCTTACTCCTCCTAGAAGAATAACTCTAGCTAACACTTATCTTTTACCCTCTCTTCTCTATAGCTCACCTACTTTACTAACATCTAGATCTCTCTTAAATTACAACTGGAGCAATGCTATCATAAGATAGCTAGATTTGCAGCTAACCTGCCACATAGTGCTCATCACTGCTCTGCATTACGTGCTATCAGCTGGTTGGAACTCCCACATTAACTATCCCATACATAACTTCTTCTAACCCATAAAATACTATACAACCCCACCTGCCCTTCTATCTCCTCAGTACTTCATCACTCTCTTGTGTGTGTGTGTGTGTGTGTGTGTGTGTGTGTGTGTGTGTGTGTGTGTGTGTGTGTGTGTGTGTGTGTGTGTGTGTGTGTGTGTGTGTCACACACACACACACACACACACACACACACACACACACACACACACACACACACACACACACACACAAAATCTCATTACATGTTCTAAGGCAGCATAGAAACTGTCTTATACTTACAGACATTTTATTGCTTCTACCAACTGATAGCACAGCCTACAAGAGATGTAAATGTTTATGAAATATAAAGGCAAGCATCATTTATCATTCTTAGTAAGCATCATACCTCCACATTACATTAATTACAACTCTTCACAAAGCCCATAACTTATGCCAAGCCTCTTAGAACATATGCTAAAAGATGTCAACCTCCAGCACATGAAGCAACATGTACTCCCTGTCTGCTCTGACATACTGCAAATCCACATGGCTCACCCAAAAATCAACAGGAAAGCAGGCCTAAGCCCACAAGCTCGCCAAGTCTATTTCCACACAGGGAAATGTTTTATTCATGGGTGACACCATAGTTAAGCAAGCAAGAATTCCACACAACACCAGACTGGACAAGAACAGAGTGATGTTAAAATCCTTGTCCATTGCCAACTTAGCCCATGCCTGTACCCACCCCACATCTCCTCATCCTTAGTTAGATCTGACCACAAATTGGTCATCTTCTTTGTCAGGCCTGGTGGTGATGCCTCTAACTCACCATGGCAAATCTACTTCAGTTGTAGAAGACCAATGCAAAAGCCCCACAATCCCCTACAAATGGAACCTGGTAAGAGGGCTGCCACATTCATCTATTACTTTTACCAGAACCTAAAACATTTGCTTAAAAATGTCTGTACCTGCCTGTCCTACATATAATGATAACTTCAGGAATAAACCTCTCTGGCGAAGCTTCCATAGTAATAAAGCGAACAGGGGTCCAGGGAAGTAAACAGTGTGGGAAGAAATAGCCAGGGAATTGCTATGACTAGGCTTGGCCCTAGGACCGATAGCCTAGTACCAACCTATGAACCTATGGCATAATGAAAGAAGGACAATAATAAAAAGTTGTAAGAAATCCCCTTCTCTCTACCTCAAGATCACAGTGAAACATGCCAGCAAGGAACATAAGAATACTATTAGAAAATTCAAAGCAGAGTATGTGCTTAAGGTGACTACAGCTACTAAAAGAAACTACAAATTCTTTTTCAGTTATGTTAGGAAATTAAGGAATAATGTCCAACAATGCACTGAGCTCATACTATCACACATTCTGATCTTAGTGATATAGCCAGTATATTAGTAGACACATTTAGTGCTAAGAACTTCACCGTATCTAACTACAATGTTGCCCCCACTATCACTTAAAATTATCACTCTGGAACAAGTTCTAGAATCCCTGTCAAAACCTAAAAATAATACCTTCATGGGACCAGACAACATACCAAGCTGCATTTTCATCACTGCGAAGTATGCACTATCTGAGCTTCTACTTAAAACTGTTTAGCCTCAGTCTATCCACAAGGTTTCAGCCTGATGACTAGAGAACAACCACTGTGACTCTTTTACACAAGGGTGGCCCCTCTACAGACACAAGTAATCACAGGTCCATGCAAAGCCATGGGACGTATCATAACAGAACTCATTTATCCAGGTACTAGCAGTTTAACAGAGCTAGACCCTAATCATTTTGACTTTGTGAAAAGCAGGTCCTGTCTCATGAACCTAGAAAATGTCTTTGAAAAGGTTATACAAACTGTGGACAGTGATCACTCCATGCATGTTACTTATCTCAACCTGGGCAATGCTTTGACACTGTCTACTATACTGGTATTCCTGAAAAATTAGACAAAGTTAATGTAAACCCATACAATGTCTGCTGGATTGCCAATTGGATATCTAACAGGTTCCAAGTTATGAAAGTTGCTAGTACCTTCTCTGAACATAAAACTGTAGTTGTTGGTGTATCACATAAATCAGTGCTGGGCCATCTCTTATTTAGAAGTTAATTTACAGACTTCCAAGCCAATATCACAAAAGCATGGTTGACCAGGTTTGCTGATGACTGCAAGATGAATATAATGCTGTCCATTCATTCACTGATACTAAATTGCTCCATCAAGACTCATGTGGGATAAGTTGATCCTTCCATTAGAGCAAGGTGATTTGGGATTGCCTGAGTTGATGGGGTATTACAGAGCTACACCATTAAGGCTCCTATACATAGCACAGGCAGAAAACTGGTAATACAAAGTGGAAAGGGATGATGATGATGACGTGGGGGGGGGGGCTTGAATGCATATCCTTAAGAAGAATAACAATAAACATACAGAATATTATATTCATAAAGTAGCAGAAAGTATTCTATGAACTAAGCCAACACAGAAATGAAGAAAAGAGATTCTGCCAGTAGGGGTGGCTGCAATTAGGGGTACAGACAACAGGCAAGAGGGGGCTGGAATGTACTGGAGAAAGCTGACAAAAGAACCAAGGTACTGGGAGCAAATAATTAGACAGGGAAAGGTAATAGAACAGACCTCCCAACTGTCCCGAATTACTCAGTTTTTACTGAGTTTTGGGGTCAAAATAATGGGGTGCCACGATTCCCGAGTGGCACCCCTTCATTTCCGATTTTTGTTTCTAAATTTTGTATGTTTTTCACATTTTATTTTTTAATTTTCGCGCTTTAGCTGACGTCATCGTGTGTGCGATGACGTCAGCTCACCAGGGCTACCAGCCTGTCGGAATTAAGCTTGCGGTGCATGTATTTCCGGGTTTCCGGCTGGTTCAAATGCTTTGCGAGTGGGAATGAACCAGCCGGAAAGAACAGTAAGGATTCATTTTTATTCAGAAGAACTTGGCTTGTATTTTATAAGGCTTGCAAGGGTTTAACTAAAAATAATCTGGCTGGCAGCAAAAAAAAGGATTTATTTAGAAGGCTCGGAGTCTCGGACTGCAAGGAATGAACCAGCTGAAAAGAACAAGGCTCGGCCTGCAAGGATTTAGTAAGATGGTATGAAGGCTCGAAAAGATTGGAGAAGGTTCGCCCTGGTTGGTGAGTAAGCTGATTGGGGGCTGGTGGTTACAAAATATATTGGTTAGAGACCTGTGAATGAGGATTATTGTACAGTCAGAGTCTATTAAAAAAACACAGGTATTGTGATCATTTGTGTTACCCAAATGTTAGTAGCCAGAGTTAGATGTGCACCTCTTGTTGTATTTAGGAACATTTAGAATACTTATTTGTTGTTTATTTGCATTTGTTTAACAGAAAAGTCTGACTGGGTTTTAACAGTCCCTTTTTCAGTAGAGGCCTGCAAGAAGAACACCTGCAGTGTTTTGCACAAAACTTGAACATGAGAAACATAGAAAAGAGAAATTGCATAAAATGAATACACAATATTGCAAGAAGGTAGATTGCTACCAAAAATTGAAATTTGTATTATGATTATTAATGCTGACACAGGATAAAAGTCTCCTTTTTAATGCAGTTGTTGGCATATGTAAAAAAGAAACAACCAACAGTAGAAAGTCAAAAAGATGAAATAGAATGCCTGGCTTAAGAAAAATGAAATATGCTGACAATTGTGTATGGTTTTGAGTAAGGGATACTTAAAATGCTAGTCAAAGGTGCAATAGTTTGCACCTAGTGAAAGTATGTCCATGTATTTTGGGGTACAGTTAGACGTTTGTTACACAAATCAACAAACTGTTTTGAGCTTTGTTTCCAGATGGGCTGTACGTAAAGAAATAAAATGGTTAATAAATAATGAAGATGTAGAATAATATTCAGGAGTATCAGTTCCTTTCTTTGGATTGGTATCTTAATGTCAGATCACTGGCATACTTTGACATAACATAGTTTGTATACTTCTTTACTGTATACATCATTTGCCATAGTCTGTAATCTTTTTATTCCTTCTTTCAGCACTAAAATGGATTTTAATTCTCTGCTCCATCTGCCAAAGCAAAAAATTATTTTAATAATGTGAAATGGCTCCTTGGGAGTATGATAGCTTTAGGCTGTTTTAGACTCTGGAAAGATGCTTTGTGCTGGTATGCAAAGCTGCTAAACTTGAATACTTGCACTTGCTCTAGTAAAGTGGTGGTGGGGTTCAAAAGACTCTAATTCTATGGAGTATTCTGGCACAGAACATTCCTCTTTATATATGGTATGCCAGTCGTGATTTATATATCATAGTAGGGGGCAGTCTGCCCTCTCTAGGAGCACTATTTATATTCAAGAATTAACATTAACTGCTATTGGAGTGAGAAATGTTACCTGTTAAGTCAAGTCTGGGCTATGTTTGACAGTTTATTGTTAATTTATGTGTTACATACTCTTGAACTTATTTCTTTTATATTTTGTCATGGAAGGTTATATTCTATTTAGATAGAAGATTGTCTCTAAATGTCTCTTGCCTCTGCCACTCTTTTTCATCTGAGACTGTTCCTCATAAAAATCTGTGGTTTTCAGGATTTTTGTGGAAAATCACTGCAGTGCAGGATTGAATTCATTAAATAATGACAGGCATTTGAATTTCAGACTTCATATTCTTCAGAAAATAAATATTAACACAAAACCTTTTATTCTAGCAACTTTCTAAGTTTATAAAATCAGTATTTTAAATTGGTCCCTATTTTGGGGCTGTATTCCCCCATTATTGGTTTTGTCCAGGCTTTTGTGCTAAGAATTGAGATAGCTATGGTGAGAAGTGAGGGCTGGATTTGTATCCCCCCATTATTGGCTTTGTCCAGATTTTTGTGCAAAGAGGTTGACAGCTATGGTGAGAAGTGAGAATTGAATTCACTAAATGATTGCCATTTAAGTTTGTCTTTCTATTTTTCATGAAACTGCTGATTTGGCATAGTGGTATGTTGCTCTGACTGTAGTGTGCAGGCTCCTCAGTTTGAGACTTGCCAGTGGAATGCATGGTGGTAACACAACATTTTATTCTAGCAACTTTCCAAAATTATACAAGCAATGTTTAAAATGTGTCCCTGGCTTTTGGCCTTTTGTACCCCCCCCAAAAAAAAACTGAAATTGAAAATAAGTGCAAGAAGCTGTGCAAGATGCCTATGGCTTACACTACTGTCATTCTATTTATAGTGTGAGTGTGTGGACACACTGGAAGTAGACTTTTATGATGGAAAGGTTCTGAATTGGTCATTATTGGTTCATGCATTTTATTTCATTGCCTACAGCTTACTGGAAAAATGTTCAAACAATAAATGTAAAATGTGCTCTGTCTAACAAGTGTGCTGTATTATACAAGTTATATAATTTAATAAAGTCAGGAAAGTGTATCAAAGAAAACATGTATGTTTCTTGTTTTGTGTGCAAGGGGCCAATGATTTGAAAACAGCCCAAAGGAAAGCTTTATCCACCACTGGCCAAATGCATTTTCTTTGAATGTGGTGTGGGTTTCAATGCTGCTTCAATGAATGTGAGTTTCTAGGGCAGAGAAATTTTAATGCCAAGTCTGTTTTTGTTGTGAGACAGTGTTTTTGTTTAGCAGATGTCTATTGGTGTTTGTGCATTGGGCTGTAAAATGTAAAAATAAAATTAAAATAATCATTGTATTAGCAAAGCAGTATGCATGCACACATTAGTTTATGGTAAATGGGTGAAATAGTCAGGTAATGGGACATTGGAATGGCTGCAGGGGGACTCTGGTGCCATATTTTGATTGTATGTTCTTCAGTTTGCATTTGAAAGTTGGTATCTCACAATTCCATTGGAGTGGGTGGGGTTACGTAATTATGTATGCAAATTAGATGTTAGATGTTTGACTGACAATGACTACAGAGATTATAAGAGATGTATAATGTTTGCAAATATGCCAATATAACTTGTTTTCATTTATATAAATGTATAATTGCCTATGTCATTAGTGATAATTCAGTAAAATGTTTCTTGTTTGAAAAAATAAACAGCTCTGTCAACTAGAATATACACATACTTGGTGTACCAAAATCATTCTGAAGTTAAATGCAAAAAGAGCAGTAGAGTAGCATTCGGCAAAAAAGCTATTCCCTACTCATACGTTATAAAGGGTCTATATTATCGTGTTGAAATGGCATAACAGCGAATGCCATTTCGACGACAAATAAACAGTGAACTACAAAAACAGCGACAGCCCTGGTCACCGACACCAACCCCGGTCACCAACAAGACACATCACACCAGTTAAAACATTTCAAAACTTTCGCTGTATTTCCAGTTCACTGTTTATTTGTCATTGAAACGGCATTCGCTGTTATGCCATTTCGACAAGATAATATAGACCCATTATAAATGGTATTCCTCTTTAGGCAGACATGGTCATAAGAGACCTGAATACTTAAGTGGACAACAATCTCTCATTTAATTATGTTCATATTGTAGTCAGGAAATCCTTCTATATGTCTCAGTTAATTTCCAAGGGACTATCTTCAAGGTCCAAAGAAGTCATTCTTCCACTGTACCATTCCCTTATCAGACCCATTGTCAAATACAACGCCCCAATGTATATCAAATTCAAGCATATTGTTCAGCTGAAAAGGCCCCAAAGATTTCTACTCAAGAAAATTAAATTCCTGAAATCCTTCAACTATCCTGATAGCATGACTTTCCTTGTACTTAGCAGTTTATTGGTGGCTCCTAGTTAACCTGATTATTGCTTTTCAAGCCATGAAAGACCCAGATCTATTTGACCTCCTATTTCTTTGCAAAATCAATTGCTCTACAAACACCCACATTAGGGAACTAAATCTATACCAACAAGAAACAAAACCTCTGAAGGGAGAGGTTCCTAACTCACTGTGCTCCCAACCTGTGGAATTAATTACCACTACATAGTATTACTTAGGCTACCTTTAAAGCTAGTCTTGATTCAGTGGGTAGACACAAATTTTCACCAGGGTCATGTATGGCCTTGCTCAATTTAGGAGTTTGGTACTATTAAAAACTTAAAAGGATGGCAAGGACTTTTGAATATTTACTTCAAGGTACATGTGGCTAGGCATCTTATGATTCTTGTGATCATTTTCCAACTACTGCTCCTGTATTCATCTGACTTAGATTCATGTAAAAACTATAACCCTAAATCAGTGCCCCCAAACTCCAGTGCCTTAAGGTCAAATGAGGATAAGTGCACCAAGCAGAGGGACTGACTGTAATTTTGCAAAGAATATAATAAACAACACCATAGTAAACATGCATGCACACTCACCTGGAAAATCTCCTGTGCTTAAAGCAGCAGGGGAAAAAAAGTACAAGAAACCTCCATAAGCTGTGAGGAAGTTGCTGTGATTACAAAGTCCTGGACACAATGGCAAACGTTATACTGAAGAAAAGGTGTTTGAGAATAGCAGCAACACAAACAGAAGCAGACAAGATGAGCAGCATCACCTCATCAGAGTGGAGACAATCAGCACGGTAGGAAACTACCACCTTCATGCACTCTGGTGAACCATCTGCAGCTCAATCCTAAAGTACAACTGTTTCTGCATTTTACATTCAGTAAGTGTTCCATACCATCCATATTAATAATGGCTTTACTGCTTGTTAAAAGCACCTGGGATGTATAATTTCAGGCTTGTCCTGTTGCAGACCTGTCAGAATCAGTTTTCAAAAGAACTGGATAGACTGGTAGAAAGAGCTTGGAGTTGCTACATCATACTGCCAGTGCAGTCCAGAACAAGAGGAGGTGTTCTTCTGATTCATAGGCTTCCAGTTTTCAAAATAAAAATAAATAAATAACTGCACTGATGTGCAGCTGCCTCCAGTCTTACTCCCAGCTTATGAAGTGGTCACATTGCCATACAATGGCAGTATCATTATGGGCCATGAATGACATTCTAGAGGCAGCATTCAGTCTCTGGACAGAGAATTTGAGACCCCTGTCCTAAACAAAGTTATGTATGCATCAAATACTGTAAACCAGTTAGGCATCTAGATGTCAGAAAGCAGCCACTTGGAAACCAGAGAAGTATAGGCCCAACAAGGGTAACATGACGAGAAGGATGCTAACTATTTTGCCCCCTGTTGAAGTTGGTATCACAAAGTTCCAGCATGATGTTGACAAAAAACTCCTGAAAATGGTCCCCCATGACAACCAATACACCTAGCAGCCAAAATGAAGTGATAAAACTGCCTACCAGACATACCTTTCAATGTCTTAGCTCAAGAAATCGGGACAAAGCCTAAAATAATGAGGGTGACATAGGCCCCAAAATAGAGACAGATTTTAAATATTGTTTTTATAAACTTAGAAAGTTGCTAGATTAACAGCATTTGTGTTACTATGCATTTTTGGAAGGATATGAAATCTGATACTCAAATGTACGTCATTATTTAGTGGCTTCAAGGTAGTGTTGTTGCCTCACAGTAAGACGCTGTCTGGTTCGATTCTCAGCTAAACCGTCTTCTGCGTGGAGACATGCATGAATGGGCGTACCTTCATTGAAGGTTGTGCGTCAGGGCTGGTAACTCGGCACGTAAAAATCAACTACCAATCATTAGCAGACCGGAGTTCCGCTGTGGCGACCCCTAACCGGGAAAAGCCGAAAGACACAACAACCAACAGTAATTTGCCAGAAAATCATAAACTGTATAAGGTACAAACCAAAAATAATGAGTGAAAAATCTGGACATTTGACAGGTATGCTACCAGAGTTGCCCACATAAACAATCATAAAGGAACTGATGTTTACAATAACTTTGAAGCATCTAGCAGTTCTACTGAGGGAGAAGGTGCGCAATGGATAGAGCTGGACAGATAGGTCATGTGGATGTGCTCAGAATAGGAGTTCAAATGACGAGCAGTGCGTGTATGGTTGTGTACCAAGAACACAAGTTACCAGAGTGAACCAAAGTACTGGCAGGCAACAACTAGACCATCAAAAACAATTATTAGCCAGCCTAGGTGGACTGAAGTCTCCAAGGCCTAAATTTCAACCAAACAAAATGAACTAACAGCAACCCAGGAGCAGAGCTTGCACTAAATTCTCACAAACAGTGAAACCCAATAAAAAATGCCAAGAAGAAACAACCACCCTCTACTGATAAAGCTCTGGAAAATAGACTAAGGTGTCTCGTCAACTGAATACCTCTACAAAGGAGTGTAAGGACAATGTGTTCTCCATGTAGAAAAAGTAAAATGGGAAATACTGTGGCCGGCCACAGCAAGTAAGTGTTTATTACAGCTGTGAGCTCCACAAGACTCAAAAAGTCTACCAGAATAAAATGTCTGAAAGAAAAATAAGTCCCATTGACACCATGGGCCAGTGTCAAAGCCTAGATCACATCTCTGCTTACCTTAGACAAATATAAAAGACACCTCACAAACAGTGTGACTGCAAACATCTCCCATGAATTCAAGTCCTCGATTTATTTACAGTGAGTTGCCTCCTTTACTATAGTATTAAAATGTTAAAAGCAGAAGGTGTGTGGGAATTACTATAACTGGCTAGGCTTAAAATGGCCCACAGGGGCAGTTAGCCTCATATTACTCTATGAACCTATGAAAACAGGGAAAGCAGCACCTCTGCCAAGTGTCACATAACAGGTAATGCCCTCTCCAACAGCAGTTCAGCTGGTGTGTGTGGCTTCAAGTCAGGAATTGACTCCCCATAATTGTCTATAAATTATAGGAGCAACTAAGGAAGTTAGGCTGTACCAGTTCCCAAGAAGTCAGACTGATGCTGAGAGAACTGATTTTAGAATCTGTTTTTCTTTTTTTCTGTTTTCCAATCTTAGAACAAAGTGAAAGATAATAAAACCAGTATATTTTTGCCTGAGGAATTCTGGTATGAGCAAAAGTTCATTTTAAGAGTGGCTGTGTTGACTTGGTGATCACCTGCAAATAAACTGTTTGTTCCTGTGGCAAACAGTTAAGAGGTTTGTAGGCCAGTGAGTCATGAAACAGATTCAGAAATAACAGAATGACATGGCAGAGTTAAAGGCAATTGTTCACGTGAGGCAGAACACCATAAACTATGTTGGTAAGTTACGGCAAATAACCGCAGTGAAAATGTTGCAGAGTTAAAATTAGGATTATGAAAAACTGAGCACATGATGATTGAGCAGAAATGAAATGGTAATCAAGGGTGAAGTTGCTAGTAGAAAAACAGGACACAGTCCTACATTGTCCATCAATAAAGTGTACCAACACAGCACACTAGCACTTACCTGAAAGTTTTAGGGTTAATTAGGTGACATAGCTTCAGCCAGGGTAAGAGAAAAATCCTGAAAGATAAAATGTGAAATACATGCATTTAAATGAATTAAAAGACTAAATACATAAATAAGACTGTAACCAAAATAAACAGTGCCAGCTCGGCGACAATTTGTTAATATACATTTAGGAAAAGTGACTGAGAAGCAGAATCACATATGACAAAGAAAACAACAGTGACACACTCCTTTGCAAATATTGGTGAGTGTCTGTAGATTAGATTACAGTTCTAAGCTCTTTACAAGTAATGCAAAGTAGCAAAATACTATAATTTGTATTTATTTTTGCAAAAATGAATTTGGCTAGGAAGAGCCCATCCCTGTATAAGAGTTAGCCCCGAGGACAGACAGGTAGTGCTGAAAAGGAACTACATCTTTTTTTTTGGTGCTTAACACTCACTTGTGAGTAAATAAACTTTTAGTTTTCTAGCACAGTTTGCTGTTAAAATTGAAGTCTGATTTTTCTCAAGTGCCAAACAAAGAATGGTGAGCCTACAAAATATTAACAGTTGTACTGTAAGACTTATGAAATTAATGTATTGTTAATATAGAGTGGCACGGGATACTGTGATCAAAATGCCAAAATTAATGTATTGTTAATATAGAGTGGCACGGGATACTGTGATCAAAATGTCAAAATTAATGTATTGTTAATATAGAGTGGCACAGGATACTGTGATCAAAATGTCAAAATTAATGTATTGTTAATATAGAGTGGCACGGGATACTGTGATCAAAATGTCAAAATTAATGTATTGTTAATATAGAGTGGCACGGGATACTGTGATCAAAATGTCAAAATTAATGTATTGTTAATATAGAGTGGCACGGGATACTGTGATCAAAATGTCAAAATTAATGTATTGTTAATATAGAGTGGCATGGGATACTATGATCAAAATTAATGTATTGTTAATATAGAGTGGCACGGGATACTGTGATCAAAATGCCAAAATTAATGTATTGTTAATATAGAGTGGCACAGGATACTGTGATCAAAATGTCAAAATTAATGTATTGTTAATATAGAGTGGCACGGGATACTGTGATCAAAATGTCAAAATTAATGTATTGTTAATATAGAGTGGCACGGGATACTATGATCAAAATGTCAAAATTAATGTATTGTTAATATAGAGTGGCACTGGATACTGTGATCAAAATGTCAAATAACTCAAGTACTTTTCTCTACTCTAGGCACAACCTATCTGGGGTGAATAATTATATTAATTCAAGATGGAGTAAGGTAAAAGTCCAAAATAGAATAAATCAGATGTCTCTGCGTGCATCTAAGGGTTCAGTAGTATTTTTTTCCAGCAAATACACTTTCAGATCCAAAAAACCCCCAAAAACCTTAAAAATCAAAACAATGCCATGTCCTGGTAAATGATAAGAGTCTTGTGCATATTCAAAGAAGAACCTAAACCAACACAATTAAATGGACCTGTGAATGAGGGGATTGCTCCACTTAGCAGTAGTTTCTCTGGTTTTCTTTTTTAGATACACCCCACTTTAAATATTCACTTTTCTTGATACTTCAGTAAGAAACTTGTAGAAGAAATATTATGCATACAATTCAGGGTTAGTCTAAAGCAAACATTAATTGAGTTAAATGTGATCATAGAAATGTCTAAGTAGCCAAATAGTATCTACTTTACAAGCATCATACCTCCCTCCTGTACTCTCTATCACTCTTTGGAATGGTACTTACCTAACTTTCATTAATCCATTCATTTTCTACACTGCTTCTCCTATTGACAATCACAGTGATAGCATGCCAAGCAGGGTACACTAGGCTTCCCCACCTCAACAATCTCTTCCTTACCCTGTGGAAAGTCAGGGCACTTTCAGGTAAGGTAAAAGATGCAATCTGCCTAGAATTCCCTGGATTTGTCCCAAGGCCTAAACCTATTGGGCCATAGTGAGTACATCTCCAATGGACATCTTAATTTACATACCTCCCAATCGTACCAAATTACTTGGTTTTTATCGAGTTTTGGGGTCCAAATAATGGGGTGCCATGATTCTCAAGTGGCACCCCTTAATTTCTGATTTTTCTGGCTATTTTACTTGAAATTTTTTTCCCCGGCTTTTTAGCTGACATCATCAGATGTGCGCTGACATCAGCTCCGTGAAACGGCCTGTCGGAATTGAGCTCTCAATAACGTGGATGCGACTGCATGCATTTCTAGCAGTTAATGTGCATTTCCAGCCGCGACGAGGGTTCTTTAGCTGGCTGCAGTTTGCAGAGTTAACAAAGGTTCCTTAATGGGGTAGCAGCGGGAATGGAACAAGGCTAGAATGGAGGTAATTAGTATTTTGCTGCCGAGTTGTCCTTAATGGGTAGCTGCAAAGCAGTTTTATGGGGTGTATTTTGCTTCAGAGTTGAGCTGTGAGGTAATTAGTAGTATTTTGCTTCAGAGTTGAGCCACACAAGGTAATTAGTATTTGGTGTGTGTGTGTCACAAACTATTTTGTTTTTGTAGTGAATGTATCTCTTAATTGCATTCTGAGGAGAAGGTAACAGAACTAAGTACATGCATTTAGTTTTGCTAGTTTCTGAGTGTGTGACCTAGGGATAGTTCATAGAAAGCAGAGCAGTTATTTGCTTCACTAGATTTGGCAAACGTAAAAAAGCACTTTTATGTTCTTATCCAATAAATGGTTTTCAGGCTGTTTTATGTGAATTTTGTTTTTGCTTTAATGTTTATACAGTGCTGTATTTAAGAATTTGTTAGATAAATGTGTTGAAGTATATGCCATTCTGCTGAATGTTTCTCCATAATTGCTTTTTATGATGAGGATAAATGTAATTAAAATGCACCTTTGCCAGTTTGTGACTATATGGCCTAGTGATATTTCTTAGCAATAATTATTTTGCAAAAAAAAAATACTTTTTAAAAGTTATCATTGGGTTATACAATCACAAACTGGCAAACATAAAAGCGCATTCACTCCACATAGAGTTTTCATGCTGTTACAGGTAGCTTGTCTGATGTTACCTGAGGTTTTTATAGCACTGCAGTTAAGGAGTTATTTAACTCATTGAGTGAGCTGAAGTGTATTCTACTGTACTGAAGATTTCCCTGTAAGTGCTTTGTGGGCTTGGAGTTAATGAATAAAAATTGTGCCTTTGTCAGTTTGACTGTATAACCTAGTAATACCTTGTACAAAGCAATTATTTCTTTGTGAAGAACTGTCTACTAGGTTACACAGTCACACCTTGACAAGCATAGAAGCACATTTTTATATTTCCTTTACCTCACTAACAATATTTTTGCTGTTTTTTGGTGATTTATTTTGAGTATGAATAAGTTTTTGAATAGGCCATTGTGTTTTTGGAAGAGGTTGAACCAGAGAGAAATGTATATTGAATATTTAATTGATTTCTGAAGTGAGGATAAGCAGAATTAAGAATATGCACTAGATTTGCCAGTTTGGGAAATTATTCCTTCTTTTTTTGCTTTCACTAGAGAATCACTAGATCACTTAGCACATGGTGGCAAACATAAAAGGGATGTTTTTTAATCTCAACACAAAGACTTCATATGCTGTTTGAGGTGATTTTTGTTTTACTCTGATAAGGTTTTATGTATTTATAGGTTCATAGGTAGGTACTAGGCTATTGGCCCCAGGGCCTAGATATGGCTAGCCAACAAGGTTCCCTGGCTTCCGCCACCCAAGAAAGTTAATTTCCTGTGCCCCTGTCGAGCAGAGCCACAGAAGTGATCCCCGGGGTATATTTCCTATTTCCCATCCACTCATCAAGATTTTTCTTGAAGAGTGCTAATGAGGAACTTTGCTTGACATAGATGGGTAGCTTGTTCCACAGTATAGGACGTCTCTGGGACAGGAATCTATCCCTCCAGCATGTCTTGTTTTTTTATGGTGACAAGGTTTAGGTCCCTAGAGCATGTAGCTCAGAGGGATTGGGATTTCTTTAGGTGTAGCATGTCCAGCAGCTCTGGGTTTTACATAGTTTTATATGTTAGGCAGAGATCACCTCTGAGTAGGCAATATGCTACAGAGTAAAACTGGATTTTTTTGAGATGGTCAGTGTAGGGCATCTGTTTGAGGCCAGTAATCCTCTTTATGAGGTACTTATGTGGTCTTTCCGGTTGCTGCAGATGTCTTGTGAGGTACATTCCAAAAGGGGCATTGTACTCTATAATGGGTGCCGAGTAGTGGGGAGCAATGACCTATTTTTTCCTGGATGAAAATCCTTTTGTGATGAGGTGTGCCACATAAAAGAATTTCCTGACTACTGTGAAGATGTGATTATGAAAGGAGAGACTACTGTCCACCTGGGTCCCAAGGTCTCTTTTCACACATTCAGTGTTAAGTAGACTGCCGTTTATGTGGTAGTTCATGGGTACAGAGTTTTTACCAAAGGGGATGACAATGCACTTTTTGGCATTGAGCTTAAGGCCATGCCTCTGACACCAGGCATCTCTCTCAGTGAGGCCCTTCTGTAGGATGTCCACATAATTTGGGGACTCGACTATGGCTCCTAGTTTGCAGTCATCTGCAAACTTTGTTAGCCAGAGGCCTTTTGTGTTAGCCTGTACTTCAGAGAAGTAGATACCAAACAGGAGAGGTCCCAAGACTGAACCCTGTGGTATTCCACTTGTCACTGGTTTGAAGTCAGATTTGGAGTCTGCAACTTTTACAGTGTGGGTTCTGTCAGTGAGCCAGTTGGCACCATCTTGTGACATAGGGATTTTCACCTAGTTTAGTGAGTTTAGCTATAATTCCAGAATGGGGGATGGTGTTGAAAGCCTTGGTGAGGTCAAGATAGGCTGTCTGAACCACCTTACCCTTGTCTACGGCTTTGGTAACTGCCTCAAAGAAGTCGATCCAGTTCAGAAGGCATGATCTGCCTTTCACAAACCCGAACTGGGTGGGGTCCAGAGTTTGGAGGTTACTAATGTCTTTGTTTCTGAGTTCTATGATGATACGTTCCATGGCCTTGCAGACCAGGCTCATCAGGCTAATAGGGCGATAGTTCTCAGGATCAGTGGTGGCTCCCCCTTTGTGGAGTGGGATAACTGTTGCTGTGTGCCATTCCGTGGACACAAAGCCTGACATGAGACTATGATTGAACATGGTGCTTAGGTGGGGAGCCAGTTCATTCTGAAGTTCATGTAAAACGCAGCCTGGGATGTTGTCCAGTCCCATGGATGCTGTGTTTTTGGTTTTAGAGAATGCAGCTTTTACCTGCACAGATGTGATTACAGGGAGTCTGCATTCTTCCTGTATAGATATGAGCCCTTTAGGGGATGAGAGGAGGGTAAAGTTAGCACTGAACCTATATGCCAAGATGTTGGCAATATCAGTTGGTTCTGTAATTTTCAAGACATTGTGCTGTAACTCAGAGCAGATCTGGGTGTTGCCATTGAGATTTTTGACATAGCTATAGAATGCTTTGTGGTTGCCTTAGAATCAGCAGCAATTTTGTTTTCGTAGTTAGCTTTGGAGGATCTTATAAAGGATCTCAGCTTCTTACTGAGGCTGACCAGGGAGCTTCTCCACTCATGGGATTTTACTCTCTTTTGCAACAGGAGATAAATCTGTGTGTGTGTACTGTGTGATGCCCCATATGAATATGCCTGGTGGCTAGAGGAACCAAGGCTCAAACCCTGTACCTTACATACAGGCAACAAGAGCCTAAAATCCCTACCCACCACCAGTTATAAAAAATTTCCAGATTTATGCCTCATATTTTTATTTTGTTCCTCATAAACTCTGTGTTTTTTCTGGATTTTTGTGGCAAATCAGTGAAGGATTGAATTCACTATATGACAGGCATTTGAATTTCAGACTCCATATTCTTCAGAAAGTAAATGGTAACACAAAACCTTTTATTCTACCAATTTTCTAAGTTTATAACATCAGTATTTGAAATTTGTCCCTATTTTTGGGGCTGTATTCTCCCATTATTAGCTTTGTCCAGGTTGTTTGTGCTAAGAGGTTGAGAGCTATAGTGAGGTCAGAACTGAATTCACTAAATGATAGCCATTTACATTTCAGTTTTCCTATCATTCAGGAAACTGTTGATTTGGCATAGTGGTATGTTGTTCTGACTGTAGTACACAGGGTCGTGGGTTCAAGACTTGGCAGTGAAACGCATGGTGGTAACACATTTTATTCTAGTAACTTTCCAAAATTATACAAGCAATGTTTAAAATGTGTCCCTGGTTTTTGGAATTTTGTCCCCCCCCCATAAATTTTGGCTTTTTTCCATATTTTTGTGCTGCAAAGTTGAGAGATATAGATGAGTGTCGAGTAGATTTTACAAGGAGCTCAGAGCTTCAGGAGAAGAGAAGTTGTTGCTTATGCTGAGTCTGCTTGCATTGTTAATAGCATAACAGGCTTTTGATGCAGAAGGCTGTGGGTTCTACTCCCAGAGTATGTAGATGCATTGCTGATAGTGTACTGTGTTGCACTTTTAAAGGGGTGTAACAAGTCAAGGGTATAGCTACAGATACAACAAGAGAAGTGAGAACATGTCATACACAACAACATTTGTGCCTCAGTGGAAAGAACAAAAAATATCATTAGCCCAAATTATTGCACATTAGTGTTTATGTTAAATGGGGTGAAATAGCCAGGTAATGGGACATTGGAATGGCTGCAGGGGGACTCTGGTTCCATATTTTGGTTGTCTGTTCTTCAGTTTGCGTTTGAAAGTTGGTATCCCACAGTTCCATTGGAGTGGGTGGGGTTACATAATTATGTATGCAAATTTTATGTTAATCAGCGTGCAGATTTGTGCCTATTTTTCATGGGCCTTTTCTAGATTTTTGATGTTTCCAGGTTGAGAAGTATGATCTTAATAAATGTCCAACTAATCTTAAGTAACTCCTCAACCCAGAAAGCCAGCCAGCTTACCAAGGTCCACACTGTCACTGAGAGTTAGGTCAGCTTCATGCAAAGAAATTTTATTTCTCCTGCTTGTACATGCACTCTGATTGTTTCAGTCACTACCAAGGGCTCATTATCAGGACAAGGACAGAGACTGACTGGAAGAGAGAGATCTTCGTCCTTTGACTCTGCTCTAGCTTTACTACCATAGTCTGGTATAATGTGCCTAGTAATTCAACAGGCACATGCATTCACTACTTCATCTCCTGATCACATCTGTCTGCACTCATGCAGAAGGCCACAAGCTGCCTGATGTTTCCTTACGTGTATATAGCAGTCTACTCTTTTCCAGGTGACAGCCATGGCCTATCATATGGAGGAACTGAAGATCATCCTGGTCACTTATTTATTTATGTATATAAATATGTATGTGTGTATATATCTGTTTACCAATATAGTGCACTGATCTAAATGGACCATTAGCAGGCACAGCCTGGGTGAATAGGATCACACAAGAAATGAAAACATATTTACAGATTCAAGACTATGCTAAAAGCAAATATATGTATGTATTTACAGATGCAATAATGTGCTACAACATTTAGTTCAAGAACCAGTTTACAAAGTCAAAACATGGATGAAAAATGGAATTATGTTTAAAGACATACCTCTCAACCTGGAAGCATCAAAAATCTGAACAAGGGCTAATGAAAAGTAGGTATAACTGTCTAAAAATCTGTGTGAAAATTAACATAACATTTGCATACATACTCCAAGGGAATTATGGGAACATACAATATCATCATAAGCATTATAGAGTAATGCATCAGCTAATATGGTGGATGATGATTTTAATTCTTTCATTTCAGGGGCAACATGACTTGTAGAAATGCAAAACTACAGACTTCAGTTTAACTTTCAATCCCAGTTTAACTTTCAGTCCACGTTTATTCTATTACTGTTTGCTAGAGAGTTCCCTTCCTTTCACTGGCATTTCAAGTTGTACAACTAATATTTGCATTCTGTATAAATTCTTTATAAACCAAAAACTCTGAAATGGCACAGTGGAAACAGGCACAAACTAAGCCCAACAATAAAACCAAGTATTTAATGAAGCGCTTTTCGTTATTGTAGATACAGTAACTTCATCAGATAACATTTGAAAATTTTTTCCAATCACATTTAAATAAAGTCTTTAAAACATCATATGACATCATTAAGCCAACCAGAAAAGTGCACTTGAGAAAATCACAATGCAAAACACAAAATTAAAGGGATACAAGCCTCAAAACATTACTGTCAAAAGCTGTAGCGTAATTAAATAAAACTTTAAATCTTAAAAATAATCACTACACTACTTTTAACTCTAATCATTTTAAACGGTTTTAACCAGTTTAACAACTATTTGTCTACAACAAAATTATACATACGGCTAGGTAATTCATCAACGCTGTCATTTTCACTCTGTTTAGATGTTTAAAACTAATTTTACCTTCTCAAACTTTTAAGTTTTAAAAGGCACAACATATTACATGCCTCGTTTAGTCCGGGGTTACTAAAGGCATTTAATGCTAACTGCCAATATAGTTCTAGCTCTTCAAGTTGTAATGAAACTGGACCTCCTCTTACATCCACTTGTACTTGGTCAATTGCTTTAAAAGAAAAGAAGCAAAACGATCGCTGAAAAAAAAACAAAATCAAAATATCAGGAAACAGGAATCAAGGGAATATAAATGTCTGAAATATGTTAAACCGTCTAACATAGAGCTTTTGTTTATTTTGTTCTGAAGGCTTCTTTGAAAATGTTACAATATGAATTTGACAGCCATGCATTAGGCTAGACATATATTGTTTGTATTCTAGAAGTCTCCGCTGCAATTAAAGGCATATTAATTACTCATTCTACAGTTTAATCATTGATTATTTATTTATTTAACATTTGTTTGCTGGGAAAGACCAACTTGGAATGAAGCCAATTTTCAGTGAAGGCCCGGGGAGAAATGCTCCAGATACGTCTTTGAAACCTGGGAGGAAACCGGAGCACCTGGAAGGAACCCACATGAACGCAGGGAGGACATGCAGACTCCGCACAGAAGGCACCCCAGCCGAGAATCAAACAGGAGAGCCTCTTGCTGTGAGGTGACAATGTTACCATTGCACCACTGCGCCGTGATTGGTCTGTAGGTTTCAGTAATAACTGTATGACTCTCTCTTATGTACTAGCACAATGTTGGCTTTGCAATACAGAATTCAATAAACTCTCTAGATATTGCACAAAAGGGTCACACATAAGATTTATGAACTCTAGAGACAAGTTATTAGACTCTGCAATACAGCTAGATTGAATGTTTTTAGTGAAGTGTTAACTATGTCACAAGTAACAGTTGGACCAATCTATGGTGGTGAGTGGACGCAAGTATGGATGTTAACAGCAAAATTCAATGAGGTGACTAAGCTTGCAAAAAAGTAAGGATTAAACTGATGAACGATCTTCTCAGGGTAACTAACAACCACCACATTTTTTTTCAACAGGACTATAACAGTCAGTGCAGCTCTTCTAACTATTCGGATATTCAAAAACCAGTCACTGGCCAGGTGTTTCTCTAGCTGCTCTTGCAATCAATGACACCATGATATACCTGCTTTGCAACTTTGTTATATTCTTTCCTAGATGCTGTTGTTTTAAAGCTTCTTTATACCTTGTGTTTGCACTTCTTTTTCTTAACCTACTTGGTAAGTTTACTGCTTCACCATAGGGACAGAATTTTTTTGAGTCTCCTTGAGGTAGGAATACAACCAGCCAAAGAAAGGTTTATTACAAATAGATTCAAATGGGCCCAGTTATGCTTGGTTTCACTATGACTTTCTTTGGTCCATTCAGCATAGTTATCAACTTGTCAGCACAAAAAATCTGGACAAAGACAAAAATAATGGGGGGATAAAGCCCCAAAAATAGGAAGGATCACATTTTAAATACTGTTCTTAGAAAGTTGATGGAATAAAAGGTCTGGTGTTACCATGCACCTTCTAAAGGAAATGTAGTCTGAAACGTAAATGGCTGTCATTATTTAGTAACTTTGATCCTTACTGATTTATCACAACAATCCAGAAAACCACTAATTTTATGAGGAACAACAGACACAAAATGTTTGTTTTTCTTTTGGCTTTTCCCAGTTAGGGGTCGCCACAGCGGAACTCAGGTCCACTAATGATTGGCAGTCGATTTTTATGGTGCTGAGGTTCCAGTCCAACGCCCAACTTTCAACGAAGGCACACCCATTTACGCATGTCTTTCAAACGCCCCTCGACCGTGGGCAGGACATGCAGACTCTACACAGAAGGCGCGCCAGACAAGAATCGAATGGGAGAACCTATTACTGTGAGGTGACAACGCTAACAGACCCAAAATATGAAGCAAAAATCTATTTCACACACGCACACATGATTCACATGAAAGCGCTTACTTTTAAAAATAAAAGAACAAACTTCAGAAATGTGCAGGCTGCAGCAGATCACAGAATCATTTCATATTCCTTTGTTGCACTTTTTGTTACAAATACGCTGGCCTGGAATACCTACTTTTTTTTTTTAATTACTTTTTTAGTTTTTACTTAGCTGGTTGTGGTTATGAATTTTCTCATCCTGACGACCTGCTGCAGACATGGGTGGATGGATAGTAGTTGAACTTTCACTTGTAATGATGACAGCATGCACAGTCCCACACACAGCACTGCTCCACTGGCTGCTGCTGGTATTAATCCAAAATTATGTCAGACTCCGGATCGGCCTGAGTTGAGACAAGTCTCTCCAATGAAGTTGTCCAAATCAATACAAGCAGTCTGCGGCTGCCTCATGAAACTAATATCCCGTACTCCCCCTGCACGTTGGTAATGCGTGGTGATATCAACAGTAAATTTAAAGTTGTACCTCCCCCCCCAAAAGAAAAGAAAAAATCGGGAATTAAAGGGACCACTCAGTAATTTGTGGAACCACATTATTTTGCCCTAAAAAATGGTAAATACAGAGGAATTCAGTATGGTTGAGAGGCATGTTTGGAGATTTATGGATAAGATGTAGCCATAATGACTCAGTCTCAGCAGTGAACTAGTCCATTGCATGCTTTGCATCACAGCCCCCTAAGTTTAAGATGACAAATTCAGCTGCAAGCATGCCTCTCAACTGTCGCAGAAAGTCCACATTTTTTTGCCTCATATTTTTGGTCTGTTCCTCATAAACGTTGAGGCTTTTTGGCAAATCACAGGGGACCAAAGTCATTCAATAATGACATACATTTAATTTTCAGACTTATCCCACAGAAAAATGCATGCTAACACAAATGCTGTTACTCTAGTAACTAAGTTTATAAGAGGAATATTTAAAATATATCCCTATTTTTGGGCCTTTGTCCTGCCATTGACTTAGGTTTTGTTCAGATTTCTTGTGCTAACAGGCTGAAAGGTATGGATGCAAGCAAAAAAGATGCAAGTGATCCTCTAACTGGGCACTGTCAGAGGGAGAATCTCCAAATCTGCTAGCAAAGTGATTTTATCTGGACTAATTTTTGTACTCTTGTTTTTTAATCTGGGGACAACTACACCAGTTTGTTGATCCAAAGATGTTTTAATCACAACAACCCAACAATGTACAGAAACTTTTAGAACCTTCCACTGTGGAATTACTTAATCACTGTGGTGACCTCATTTCAAAGTAAGGATCAAGTCCTACCAGCTGCTTCTGGCATTCCCTTCTCATTGGAGGACATGTCCATTAGAGTTAGGAGTTACTCAGATGACAATATCCTCAATCAAGGTTAGTTTTTCCTCTTGATCTGAGGACAACCTGGGCAATGTCCTGCTCTCTCATCCTGAATCACTGGATTGTTTACTAGAACCAGTTTGACAGTCATATGAAAGACATTCTCCATGGCCTAGTCAAACATATAGGTTCACAGGTGTGTACTAGGCTAATGGCCCCCGAGTCTTTACAAGCCTAGCCCAAAAAAATTGCCCTGGTGTCATGACACCCAGTGTTAGTTCACAGTGCCTCTATCCAGTAGTGCCACTGGGTTGATCCCTGGGGTGAACTTTCTGCTACCCATCTACTCGTTGTGATTTCTCTTGAAGAGGGCCAGCGAGGTGCTCTGCTTGACATGAATGGGAAGCTTATTCCAGAGTATGGGTGGTCTCTGGGTGATGAACCTATCCCTCCAGTATGTTCTATTGATTGTGGTAATGAGGTTGTGATCTCTGAAGCGTGAGGGGATTGAGATTTCTTTAGGTGCAGCATTTCAAGTAGGGCTGGATCGTACATGGCTTTGTAAGTCAAGCAGAGATCACCTCTAAGTAGATGATGAGAGACTGAGAACAGCTGAAGTTTCTTGAGTCTGTCCATGTAGGACATGTGTTTAAGGCCTAGGATCCTTTTTGTGAGGTACTTTTGTGGCTTCTCCGGCTGTTGAAGGTGTCTGGTCAGGTACATGCCAAATGGGGCATTATAATCTATGACTGGTCTAATAAGGGATGAGTAGAGAGGGATGACAACCTCTTTCTTCCTGGATGTGAAACCCTTGGTTATGAGATGTGCCACATAGAAGGACTTTCTGAACACAGTGGCAATATGGTGGCCGAAGGTGAGGTTGCTGTTGACCTGGGTGCCCATATCTCTTATGGCCCCTTCAGTGTTCAATGGGCTCCCATCAACGTGGTAATTAGAGGGAACTAAGTTTTTTCCAAAGGGAATGATAACACATTTTTTGGTGTTAAGCATAAGACTATGGTTCCAACACCAGTCATTGGTCTCAGTGAGGCCCTTTTGTAGGATGTCTGCATCACTTGGGAAGTTAATAATGACTCCCAGCTTGCAGTTATCCTTGAACTTGTTCATCCAGAGTCCCTCTGTGTTGGCCTAGACTTCTGAGAAGTAGATGCCAAACAGGAGAGGGCCCAGGACCGAGCCCTGTTGGACTCCACTCGTGACTGGTCGACAGTCTGACTTGGAATCTGCAACTTTCACTCTGTGGGTCCTGTGAGCCAATTTGCAACCCATCTAGTGATATATGGATTGATGCCTAGTTTTGTGAGTGTATCAATGATTCCTGAGTGCGGAATGGTATCAAAGGCCTTGGCCAGGTCGAGGTAGGCTGTGTGCACTGCTTTACCCTCATCCATATCCTTGGTGACTGCCTCGAAGAAGTCAACCAGGATCAGCAGGCAGGATCTCCCTTTGACAAAGCCTAACTGCATGGGATCAAGAGTTTGGAGATTGCATATATCTTTGTTAAGCAGATCCATGATGATGCACTCCATAGCTTTACATACCAGACTCATCAGGCTAATGGGGGTGATAGTTCCCAGGGTCTGTAGTCACTACCCCTTTGTGGAGAGGGATGACTGTAGCAGTGCTCCATTCATTAGGGACAAAGCCTGAGGTGAGGCTATGATTGAACAGGGCACACAGGTGTAATGCCAGTTCGTTTTGCAGCTCATGTAGAACACAGCCAGGGATGTTATCAGGTCCCATGGATGCTGTATTCTTGGCTTTGGACAATGTAGTTTTCACCTGTGCTGCAGAAATGTTGGGTATCAGGCTTTCTTCTGGTATTGTGATAGGGCCTTTGGGGGGACAGAGGTAAAGTTGGCACTGAATCTGTCAGCCAGTATGTTGCCTATATCTATTGGCTCAGTATAGGAGGTACCATTGTGCATTAACTCAGAGCAAATATGGGTGTTGCCTTGGAGGTTCTTGATATAGCTATAGAAGGCTTTGTGGTTACTTTTTGTGTCAGTCACAATTCTGCCTTTATAGCTTGCTTTAGAGGATTTGATAAGGGATCTCAAATTTTTGTTGAGGCTGATAAGGAGGTTTTTCCAGTCTTATGACTTCACTTTTTTCTGCAACAGTTTTTTCTTCTGTTGTAGAGTTTATTGATGGCTGGGGACCACCAGATTGGCTTCCTTTTTTTTGGAGGAGAGCGTCTTGGTTCTATTTGCTATGGCAAGTTTCATGCATTCGTGTACATGCTTGTACAGTGTATTGGTGCATGATTCGGCTGTCATGCAGCTATTTTCCATTGGCATGGGTGCCTAGAAGTTAGCCACCTCTGATTTTAGGAGCCCAAAGTCAGCTTTGATGAAGTTTTTCAGGGTGGTCACCTTTGTGGGTGGGGGGGGGGGTGTAGGTGAGATGGAGATTTCCAGGGTGATCAGTTTGCAGTCAGATCTAACCAGGGAGGAATTTGCTCTAGGTGTGGAGCAATGGTCTCCCATGTTGGTGATAACCAGGTCAAGGATGTTGCTCCCTCTAGTGGGGGTCAGAATGAGCTGGTCCAGGGTATTGGAATTAATGAATTCCAGGAAGCGTTGGGCTGGTGCACTGGTACTTGAATAGCTTTCCTAGTTGATGGAAGGGTAATTGAAGTCACCCAGTATGAGTATTGGGCTGGACCTTGATAGATTCCAGGGTGCTTAGGAATGTGGACTGAGAGTCTAGGGACATGTTTGGAGTTCTGTAGCAGGCTATGACCTGTATCGCCGTCTTATCTAGTGTTAGTTGTACACAGAGTATCTGTGAAGCATTATGCTGAGCTACCAGTCTAGAGGTGTGCATATCGTTTATGAATATAGAGACACCACTGCCTTTAGAGCTTCCGGCCATATCCCAGGGCCAAAAGGTATGGAATGAGTTGTAGCCTTGAATTGCAGGGGTGTTTTCTGCCTCTTTAAACCAGGTTTCTGTTACAGCACAAATGTCAACATTCTCCATTTTGAGGAGAGCTTTGAGCGAGGGCATCTTGAGATTTAGACTTCTAGCATTGAGCAGCATGACCCTCAGATTGCATTTGTTTGCAGCCGTTATAGTGGAAGTTTGGTCTTTGGAACACTGCCTTAAAAAGGGACTATAGGGGTGGCAAGAGCCTTAGCCAGTAGCCGAAATCCCAGGGGTGACAGATGCAGGCAGTCTCTGGCAAAGCATCGAGGTCTGTCAATCATATCATCCCAGGCAGACAGACATTGGATCCCCTTAGAATGACACCAGAAGTTTAACCAATTGTTGAATTCAATCATTTTCTGCTCGTACTGTGGTATCATTCTGGGTGATGGTAGAATACTGCTCAGAGTTAGGGTCATACCTGCCTTGGTCACATAATCCGAGAGCTCCATTACATCTCTTTTCATGTAGTCCTGGGAGGTACGTCTCAGAGTTTCAGAGACACCCCCCCACCAAGTGTACTAAGTACACTTGGCTCAGTAAGCCATTATGTATGCTTCACCTTGTTGAGTTTATCTGTCTTGTGACTAGAAGTAAGCAGAAAATGTCTTCAGTGATTGATTGTTTTTGTCTTGTGTATATATTCAGTTTCTTCTGCTCAGCTCAAGGATCTTTGTTCTGTTGATTTACCTGGCAAAAAATACATAGCAACAGTGTTAAAACATAACTACAGGAAAAAGTGCCTGTGTTTAGGGGAGCACTGTGAACTTTGAGCTCAGTAGTCAAAGCCGTAGTAAGGATGGGGTGAAGGGGGAGGCTGCCCCAGTTCACAACAGTGTAGAACAGGTGCCAGTTAGTCTCTAAGAGCAGTATCGCGGTCAACTTTGAGAGGTCCTCCAGTTCAAACTGGGAGGAGGTGATGCATGGGGACCTTGCCCAGGACAACAACCAGCATTTCTACAGCTCTCCATGTCATGTATTCTAAACCACTTAATCAGCAATATTTTTTTAAACTGCTTCTCCTGTTTGGGGTCAAAAGGGCAGCAAAATCTGTGCAGGGCAGAGGCAGACTAGACTTCCCTGCCCCATCAGCAATCTTGAGCTCATCGTATGAGGTTCCCAAGCATTATCAGGCAAGCTGAATCCTGTCAGCCATTAAAAATGAACTGATATATCCTACTTTCTCTTGAAACTAAGCATCACTGCATTACTGTGCAATGGGCAAACTATCAGCCAGTAAAATAATGTGCAGATGTTAATCTGTTCTGCCTTACCCACAAACCATATGTAAAACACTACTCCCCACTAGCCACAAACTGGAAGTAAAGCAAATACCATATCATCTCCACTCTCAGGTCAAAAATACACCTTTACTAACTAGACCCTCAAACTCTCCTCTTCTAGAGACCATGCCTTCTCTGACTTAATGTATGGGACTCACTTCAAAGTAAAATCCAGAACTCAATGAATGTAGAGGAGAACCAAGGTAACGACACCACTCAAAACTTGTGTGAGGGATAACGAGGACACACAGTCAACCAGGAAGATGACCACCAACGAGCAAAAACAGAAGTTCAACCCCAATACAATACAGTGAAGAAGTGATGACGCCAATAGTTAAACCAAAAACGATTCCATTTATTGTACGACAGACGAATATCTTTACCTAGGTTTCGTTCATTGAACGAACGTCTTCAGAATACTTTCCTGAATGAAGCACATTCCTTAAGTACAATAGGTTACACCCAATTACATCTAATTACCAACAATTCATGAATCATTAAGTATACTGATTAATAAATTTAGCTCTTAATTTTAGTGATGACTACTCTCATCATGTTACATACACAATATAACACTAAAACACACTGCTAAAACATCAAAAGTAATCAGTGTCATTTTGCTAAAAAAAACTATATAAATAACATATAAATATAAATATATATATGTGTAAATACTATATGTTAAAAATGTGATTTTATGTATATAGATATAATTGTTGTTTGTGTGTATATATGTGTTGTTAAATAATCAATATAATTAATTAGTATGTTTTGTCATGATTTTACTACTAGAAATTATTTAAAATTGTTATTAGTTGTTAATTACCGAACCTGTACGTAGTAAAGGTTTGTAATTCTTCCACATTCAATTTGTAATAATTGATTGTGCATTAAAATGAACTTTAATTCTATTGTATAAAAAACAAATACACAAAATACACTGTCAGTTTAAACAAAAAATCACATAACGTGTGTATGTGTAGAAAATCAATAAATAATAAACCCCTGGTTCCCAATGAACTTATTTCCCCTTAATCCTATTGATCTTTAATATGGGCATTATAGTGCAAAATTCATTCAAGCCCGGTCTATTATATGCATCTGAATGTAGAGGAGAACCTTTTGTTGCACCATCAAAAGAGGTCCTCTTGTTCCTGCTTCACGCACTATTAACTTAGCTAACCTTGCAATAACCACTTCCATTGTCCTGTTTTTACAATACTGTCCCTTAAAAATCAGTATATTGCATCATCTAGTAACTGTGACATCTATCTTCCTCAAAGTATTCTCGACTTAAAGAACATGTAATACAGCCAAAAGTTCCGACTCTGTAAATATAAAAAAACTAAAACAATGAGTGAGAAGGTCACACAGAAGAACCAATCAGTAAAAACTAAATGAAAACTCCAGCCAAGCTGGAACTTCCAATGAGTGACCTCTCAAACCTCTTGAATCAGAGGCACATGGGATATATAGAGTATAACTGCCCTGTGTGTCTCATGCTTAGTCAAACACTCTGCTTGTGCTGTTCTGATGAGATCATAACAAGGCCGAAATATGCATATCCACAACTAGTGAGGTTTGGCTTTATTGGCCTGGAATTGTCCATTAAAACGACAAAACAAGTCATGGGCATTCAGAATCGCCAATTAGCTGAAACACCTGATATTCATAAGGGTCATTTGCATATATCCATGTGCCTCTGATTCAAAAGGTTTGAGAGGTCACTCATTGGAAGTTCCAGTTTGGCTGGAGTTTATTTAATTTTTACTCTGTAAATATGGAAATAATGTGCATGCATGTAATACTTTTAATGTTGATAGTTTACTGTCTATACTGATATATTTTATGTACAGAACTAAAATCCACTCTGAGTGATGTGCTTTAAATGTTAAAAAAAACTGTACTACCTAGAAGCTTTTCTCTGGTAACCTATGTGTAGACTCTCCCCTACTTACACCACTGTAACACCTGGCCTGTAGCTGAAAAGCATTCATCTGGTATCAGTCCAGGACTCCAGTAAACAAATATACATATATAAATAAATTGCAGGAAAGACCTATTGGAGCTATGAAAGAAGAAACACACAGATGTCTTTTATAGATTTAAGCACTTTCATTTGTTAATTCTTTAATGGTCGAACTTCATCAGAAATAAAGTCAAGTGAAACTGTTGGGGTTTATAAAGTAATGCTTTTTACAACATAATACAACATTTTGAAATACAGGCTGGTGGTAAAGTCTTCTATCTGTTCCATTTAAGGACACATTTCACATTTAAGCTTCCGTTCAACCCGGGGGATGTGTCTGCTTTAAGTTGGATCTGCTGTCTTAGTTCCCTGACTTCATGTAACGGGTTGCAGTCCCCGTAGAAGGTAGCAACTTTATCAAGCACCAGAAATTTAAACAAATAAATGTCTTGGCTGTATTTGTAACCTTTTACTAGTGGACTATACTTAGTACACCTAGAGTGACAGGCAGGCAGAAGGCAACCTCACAAGTGTCTAAACCTATTTAACTGACTTTTCTCACCATGGAGGAGAAGTAGCTGTACTCAGAGGTCCTTCCTGCATTGCTGATCTCCTCATTCTATCACAGACACTGAAGACAGCTATTCTGCATTTTGTTTTTTGCGTGCATCCATGGTCTCATGCTTCAACTCTCATTTCCCACTACACATGGTCTCGTATGAGGTCTCATTTCCCCACCACAGATGGTCTCATTCCTCAGCTCTCGTTTCCCACCACAGATGGTCTCATGAATCAGCTCTCATTTCCCCACCACAGATGGTCTCATGTCTCAGACCATGTTTCCCCCCACAGAAGGTCTCATGCCTCAGCTCTGGTTTCCCCATAATGATCTCATGAATCAGCTCTCATTTCCCCACCACAGATGGTCTCATGCCTCAGACCATGTTTCCCCCCACAGAAGGTCTCATGCCTCAGCTCTGGTTTCCCCATAATGATCTCATGAATCAGCTCTCATTTCCCCACCACAGATGGTCTCATGCCTCAGACCGTGTTTCCCACCACAGAAGGTCTCATGCCTCAGCTCTGGTTTCCCCATCATGGTCTCATGCCTCAGCTCTCATTTCCACATCACAGACGATCTCATGCCTCAGCCTCAACTCATGTTTCCTGCCGCAGACAGTCTTATGCCTCAGCTCTCATTTCCCATCACAGACGGTTTCATGCTTCATCTCGTTTCCCCCATCACAGATGGTCTCATGCCTCAGCTCTCATTTCCCCATCACAGACAGTCTCATGCCTCAGCTCTTGTTTCCTCAGCACAGACGGTCTCATGCTTCAGCTTTCATTTCCCCATCACAGATGGTCTCATGCTCAGCTGTTGTTTTCTCAGCACAGACGGTCTCATGCTTCAGCTCTCATTTCCCCAGCACAAACGGTCTCATGCCTCAGCTCATGTTTCCCATCACAGACAGCCTCATGCCTCAGCTCTCATTTCCCATCACAGACGGTTTCATGCTTCATCTCCTTTCCCCCATCACAGATGGTCTCATGCCTCAGCTCTCATTTCCCCATTACAGACGGTCTCATGCCTCAGCTCATGTTTCCCATCACAGACAGCCTCATGCCTCAGCTCTCATTTCCCATCACAGACGGTTTCATGCTTCATCTCCTTTCCCCCATCACAGATGGTCTCATGCCTCAGCTCTCATTTCCCCATTACAGACGGTCTCATGCCTCAGCTCTTGTTTCCTCAGCACAGATGGTCTCATGCTTCAGCTTTCATTTCCCCATCACAGATGGTCTCATGCTCAGCTGTTGTTTTCTCAGCACAGACGGTCTCATGCTTCAGCTCTCATTTCCCCAGCACAAACGGTCTCATGCCTCAGCTCATGTTTCCCGTCACAGACAGCCTCATGTCTCAGCTCTCGTTTCCCATCACAGACAGCCTCATGCCTCAGCTCTCATTTCCCATTACAGATGGTCTCATGCCTCAGCTCTCGTTTCCCCCATCACAGACGGTCTTATGCCTCAGCTCTCGTTTCCCCATCACAGACGGTCTCATGCCTCAGCTCTTGTTTCCTCAGCACAGATGGTCTCATGCCTCAGCTCTCATTTCCCCATCACAGATGGTCTCATGCCTCAGCTCTCGTTTCCCCCATCACAGACGGTCTTATGCCTCAGCTCTCATTTCCCCATCACAGACGGTCTCATGCCTCAGCTCTTGTTTCCTCATCACAGATGGTCTCATGCCTCAGCTCTCATTTCCCCAGCACAGACCGTCTCATGCCTCAGCTCATGTTTCCCTCCACAGATGGTCTCATGCCTCAGCTCTCGTTTCCCCATCACAGATGGTCTCATGCCTCAGCTCTCATTTCCCCATCACAGATGGTCTCATGCCTCAGCTCTCATTTCCCCAGCACAGACCGTCTCATGCCTCAGCTCATGTTTCCCTCCACAGATGGTCTCATGCCTCAGCTCATGTTTCCCCACCACAGATGATCTCATGCCTCAGCTCATGTTTCCCTCCACAGACGGTCTCATGCCTCAGCTCTTGTTTCCTCAGCACAGATGGTCTCATGCCTCAGCTCTCATTTCCCCAGCACAGACCGTCTCATGCCTCAGCTCATGTTTCCCCACCACAGATGATCTCATGCCTCAGCTCTCGTTTCCCCACCACAGATGATCTCATGCCTCAGCTCTCATTTCCCCACCACAGATGATCTCATGCCTCAGCTCTCGTTTCCCACCACAGTGCAGTATGACACTTGCATTACTGCCATTGCAGCACCAATCTACTTACTGATCAGTTTCCCAGCTCCCCCTGCTCTCCCTTATGAACAAGTCCCCAAGGACTGTTTAACCGTTCCACAAGTAGTAGCTGCTTCCTCTCTAATTTTATGTTATACATTACCAATTATCTTGTGGCCTTTCAGCATCATTTAGATTTCTGTGGCGACCTTGTATACTATGTATTATAAAAGTATTTGTAAAGGAATCAATTACATATTAAGGTTAGTATTTTCTGTAGTTGTGTAAGTGAATCTGTGTTTTTTGTTATATTTTCATGAGGGCAGATGGAGATTACAAGTGCATTTAACATTTTGCCTCTTGTTTTGTCAGTTATTTATGTCATTGTTTCTCTCTCTCTCTCTCTCATGTGATGTACAATTGTTGATAAGCTATCAGGAATCATCCTCCACCTCTGGTTGTTCCTCTCTCTCTCTGTTAGGCACTGTTGTCACAATAAAAGGAATCAACCTCCATTTTAAGCTGCTAAACCTAATTAACAAATTTTCAATAAAGTATATCGCTCTCAGATGAAATGAGACACATTTGGGCTGGTTATAAACTAAAATGGCATTTATTTATTCTTTGGAAATGTTTATTGTCCTAAAACAGATTTGTATATTCAGCAGGTGATACAAGTGCTTTTGGTGTTTTGAAAGAGTTAATTCTTTCCTGCAGGTATGAAATTGGAGTGGATTCATATTCACTTTCCCAGATACAGTATGTTTTGCAAAAAAAGTTGTTTTTCTGACAGAGTGGCTATGTTTGTGCATCTTGACATAATTGTATCCCTTGTATCTTGTGTCAGGTTTTCCCACAGTGCAGCTTGATTGATCCCTTTAGTGTCAACTCCAGTCCAGAGGGCTGCCCACAGCTGCACCTGTCTGTTGGTTAAAAATAAAGATGGAACTTGCAGTACTGCGGCTGCTGTAGTTACCCACCCACCCACTGCTTATAGTAACAGGGATCCTTCGCTTATAGTAACAGGCTAATCAGTACTGTTCTTTTCAAATTATCCATGTTCCAATTCTGTTGTGTACTAAGCAACAGCATAAAACAAACTAGCTGAAACTACCTTAGTTGCGGCTAACACAAACTGGTAGTTACATAACATATCCGATCCAAACAGCTGCTAGGAAACATGTTTATGGATGAAAAACAAGTGTCTCACCTCCATAAATCATTGAAAATCGACAGCTGTTAATCTTTAGGCAGCAACATTGATCTGCTTGGTAGAAGCAGTGAGAGGCAGGGAAAGACAAAGTGAAATGTAATCCTATTTTCCAAGATAGCGAGCAGAATATCATTAAAGCGAGCTACAGATAAGAACTGAGAAATGCCAAAAAGCTGTATCGCTATACCACACTGCATTTGGAAGTGCTCACTTCCAGCTGGCACTGCATAAAGGGAGAGCTTGGAACAAGGAACATCCAGCAGAGTCCAAAACTATGGGAACAGCAGATAAAACTAGAATCAGTGGAAAGCTGGCCCATAACACAACAACATATGCTGTCATTCTTAACATGCAGCATATTAAAATGATTTATATACATTACCATCTGTCTGTTGATTTTAAATGCCAGTGAATAGTATTTCATAATGCATACTGATTCTTGAGGCCTGTGTAAACAGCATACACATCTTAGGTGGGGTTACATTTAACAGGCTGCTAGGCAAAGGGCTGTTTGTTTGTAACCTTTACAAAACCTTGTGAGCATTTGTGCAGGATGCAATTTAGCAGCTTGGAGAAGTTTGTTTGTTTATTTATATATTTTTAGTTTGTTTTGGCTTCTTACAGCTGCCACCACTGCATGTCCTCATACACTAGGTCTTCCAGACAAACCTTAGCCTCCCCCAGACTCTTCCCAACTCACGTATAGGCTTGATAATGACATCAAGGATGCTAGTTCTCCATCATGTTGCTGCCAGGGAGTGTTTCGTTATACCCTGGCCTCCCCCTATCCTCACTTTTTCAATATTCAAGTGCAGGCACAAAATTATGACATGCTGGCATATTGTCCTTCCTCTGTGATGACTCAGCCAATTTGCCCTCACCTACACCCCCTTAGGGCCCCTCCTGCATGACCCCAGCTTTCAGCAGAAATCAACAGTGAGGAGCACCCAAGTGCAGATAATCTCCCTCAGGATGAGCATGCACATCCATCTCTGCCAGCATCTTAGGAACTCAAAAGCTCAAGCTGTTAATCAAACCTTGGTCAACTGGACCATAGTCAATTTGCAGATCTTGCAAAAGGAGATTCTAAACTAGTCCCAGCACTTTCTGACTCTGGATCTTACAGTACTGACAGCCTTTCCTGACTCTGGGGCCTTTAGTACTGACAATTTGCATTTCAGATTTTGAAAACTTCTTGTATTGTCAAACCACTTGCTTGGATTTACAGTACAACCTCTACCTGGTCTATTTTATCTGCTGTTGGAAAATAAAATGCACTTAATTCTATTAAAAAAAAATCCACAGTGCTCCGTAGGCCTCTCACAATAGATCATTCACCCTGTTTTAGCCAAAATGCCTAAGAAAGCTCTCTATTCTCACCTCCAAGAAATACTTCCCAAAGCACAATGTTCATTCTCATGAGACATTGCAGCATGAGCGCAGCTTGTCATAAGTATGGCCAAACCTTTAAGGGAACGGAAGACGAAGAGCTAACCGGCAGTGCAGTTATACACATCACAAAGTCTTCTGTCTCCATAAACCAGGCTTAGCTCGTACATGCTCATTCCTTAATAGGCCACAGTCACAAACCCATGGGCCTTGTGTACAGTTTGTTGAGTATTATAGAAAAATACAAAGCAACTGATTCTTGACAACATTTTTGCCTTGCCAGCACCCACACCTAATCTGTATCCCCCTTTCAAGGAGGGTAGGCCAGTCAAATCACAGGTGAAATTTTCAGTCTCCATTCAAGCATGCATGTCCCATCTGAAAGAAAATACATAGCATGTTTTTTAATTTGCAAGGAGAGAATGTTCCAGAGGAGGGGGTGATGATGCGTGATGAATCAATCTCTCTATCACATTTTATTTCTCTGCTAGTGAAGACTTCAATCCCTAGTTCTAATATTAGTGAGACAATTTGATTTGTGGAGATACAAGTGATCCAGAGCTACTTGGTCTTTAATGGCATGGAAGTTAAGGCATAGACCACCCTCCAGGAGTTGATAAGATGATGAATAAAGGGACAGTGCTTCCATTCTTTCCTGGTAGGTTAGGATTTTTAGTCCAAAAATGATCTTAGTTAGGCACCTCTGGGGTCTTTCTAGTTGTTTGATATATCTAATGATGTACATCCCAAAGGAAGTGTTGTGCTCAGTGACTGATCTAATCAATGCTGAACATAGGGGAACAGTTATGTTACATCTGGATGATATTCCTTGAAAATTAACTGTGCTAAGGTAGAGGTACTTCCTGATTACATTTGTCACATAACTATCAGTTACCTGTCCACATTCCTAGGTCCCTAACAACATTCTCATTTTTGAAGTGGAGTACTGTCTTATGTTGTATGATGCTGAGAATCTGACAATGCTACACTTTTTTGCATTAAATTTGAGCAGATTTTCAGTGCAGCAGGTGTTTATGAATGCGAGTTCCTGCTGAAGTATTCATACAAGGGAGGACTTGACAATGACTCCCAGTCTTATCTGCAGACTTTGTTAGCCAGAGGTCTTGTTTCATAGTCTGGAGAGCAGAAAAGTAAATGTTGAACAGCAGAGGTCCCAACACTGAGCTCTGTGGGATATATCCCTAAATCTCTCAAACCTCCTGTTATAACTAAAGGAAATGCACAGGAGGTACTTTCTGTTTTTTTTAGTACCTTTATTAAATTACCACTTAAATCATTCCATTCAAAGAAGCTCTTTAAGTTTGCGCAGTAACTTCCAGTGGGCCGAGCCTAAGCTTTTTGATGGAATCAAATTACAGCTCCACATTTCAAACAAATGTTCATATCTCTGTATCCATAATGTAAATGGTAAACTCATCAGCAAAAACTATTTTATAGTGGTAGTATTCTTTAGGTTATAAGCCTTAAATTGGATTTTATGTCACAATAAACTCAGTAACACAGTAATTAAGTTTGTAATATTTTGCAAACAACTTGTAATATCTCAGCAATCCCTCAAGTTACACACACACACACACACACACACACACACACACACACACACACACACACACTGTCAGCAGTATTTTGTTCATCCAATTGAGTGCTTTCATATGAGGCTAAGCAGTTCCGTCTGTGCTACCTGGTTCTTGAGATATTTAGAAAAACATGAAATTTATAACAATATAAATATTATCTGAACAACAATTAGTCAGAAGGATGTAACTGCAGAAACACCTGGAGGCGTCACTCTGCTGTAATGAGACAAAACACAGGCAAACATATTAATATAAAAGAAAACAAACCACATTAACATGTTTCCAGTTGCATACATTAAACATCACATTTTTTTATAACTATCATCAGTCCAAGATTACATCAATTGCTCATTTCCTCCCTTCTCTTAAACCTCACTCCTCCTCCTTCAGAATATTACTGTGCGTGTATTGTTCCCACAATTTCCATTTATTTTTATGCACTTTTCTCATTCCCTTTACTAAAGATCCCACTTCCAGTTATTTTATCTCTGTTACAGTATCCAATACCTCAAATACTTAGGCTTTGATATCCATTTTCTGATTGTTTTTGAGGCAGCCATCATAATTAAAACTTTACATGGCCTTAGTATGTCTAGGCAATTCAGATCCTGTGTTCCAGAGCAAAAGAATCATTTCCTTACTTACACCCATTTGATCACCCAATATTTCTGACAGAGTACTCTGTATGGACTTTATAAATTCTGCCAACTCATTTCACTCCCAAAACAAAATTCCCCAGTTACTGCTTTCCTTCTCATCCCACCTCCAACATTCGCAATCTACCTGAGGAAAAATTCTTTGTGGACTCTGCTTGGGGTATAAAAATACTGATGCAAACACTTCAAAGCAAAAATCCTAAACCTTCTAGACTTTGTTGCACACTTGGGAGTCATACATATGTCTTCCCATTGTTCCCTTGTAAATTGCTTATTATCCTGTCTCTCTTCCCAATCTTTTCTAACCTCTTCTAATTAATTCTTATAGTTTTTTGTGGAATATTTTCTATGCACTACAAATTATCCCATTTTACAACAGCTTCTCTTCTAGATTTGATTAAAAATTCTATCAGAGTAGATCTTTCACTTATGATTCCCCTCTCTCTTTCCCTTTGCCTATAATCTGATATCAATCTCTAGTAGGAAAGGCAGTCTCTATACTGCAGTCCAAATGTCTTAGTAGCCTAATCCCATTCTATTACCTTTCCTTCTCTAGTTATTTGCTTCCAGTACCTTGGTTCCTTTGTCAGTTTTCGCCAATAAATTACAGACTGCTCTTGCCTATTCTCTGTACCCCTTCTTGAAGTCATCCCTATCAGCAAAATATCCTTTCGCCACTCTTGAGTTTGCTTAGTTCTTAGAATATTTTCTTTTTAATTTATGATTATAATATTCTGTATGTATGTTGTTGTTCTCCTTAAGAATCTGCATCCAAAATTCAGCTCTCCTTATTCCTTGAATTCCCCCCATATGTACCTTAATTGTATAGCTCTAAAATATTCCTTCAACTCAGGTAATCCTAAACGGGTCTATATTATCTTATAGAAGAGGCATTACAGCGAATGCCTCTTCATCGACCCCTAAGCAATGACCTGCCAGTTCTGTGAACAGCCGATTCAGCGATTTTTTTCCTAGGGGAAAAAAATCACTGATCCAGACAGAAACTAAATACCACTACAAACACATAAAAGTGGGGGGCTTTGCCCCCACACACCCCAATGTGGGGGGCTTTGTCCCCCACACCCCCCTAACTAAATATACCAACCCCGAGATCACACTAGAGTGGAGAAAGGGGCAAATTCACGCTGATGGCCAAGCGATTATTTTCCCTAGGGAAAAAAATTGTTGATTCGGCTGTTCGCAGAACTGGCGGTTCATTGTTTAGGGGTTGATGAAGAGGCATTCACTATAATGCCTCTTTGATAAGATAATACAGACCCTCCTAAACCAGCTTGTCCTGTTGGAAGGATCAACTTATCCCACTTAACACTTGCCCTCTTCCCCTTCCAAATAAATTCCTTCAAATCTTTATTATTGTCCACAACTTCTCTTCTGGTTGATAAAAATGCGCCTGACCTGTATATAAAACTAAAGGCACTAAAAACATTTTCACTGTTGTATCTTTACTATCCATATCCATAAACAAGAGCTTCCAGGTTCTCAATTTGTATATTATCTTTTGTTTAGTTTCTTCCTACAGATCCTTAGCTGCAATAACAGAAACGTTTGATTCCATACTCTTAAATTTTTCATTTTACCATATTCCCATAAATATGGGTATTGCTGAACCAATTCATGTGGGGGTAGAAATTTATAGCTGTAGCCGTTGTTTATCATCATTAATTTAGATCCTGAAAAAACTTGAAACTATCTCCAAATGCTCCACAATACTAACATGCCCTTTTCTGTATTTATCAGGTGCAAAATATCATCATCTGCAAATAAAGGCAACTTTTCTTGATTACCATACCAATTATATCCTTGAATTTCTGAACTCCATTTTTTTGCCAATGGCTCTGAATATAAAGCCTCAACAACAGGGAAAGAGGATCCTCATGCCTGGTTCCTCTGTTCAGACACAACTTAATAGAAAAGCATATTACCACTTTAATTCTTGTCGCCGATCACTCATACATCCTCCAGACTAACCTTATTATTGTATCAGGGAATGCAAGTGCTTTCAATGCTCTACTCATAAAATGTATTGTTGTGTAAAATCTTACCATAACTTTAGATGTTCTTCTCTTCTGTATGCTGCTGTATCCATAACATAAGGGAGCCTGCCTCTGGTCGACTTGTAAGTCCAGCCATTCTACAAAAGAGGGAAGCTACTGTGAAGATACATGTGACATCCCATGTCTCTCAGCAAACGGTCATAAACAGACGTTGGGTACCTTTACCATTCTTTTAGCTGGTATAGATATAAACACTTTATTAAAAAATTGAAATGGGTCTATATGAAGCTGGTTCTGATGGGTCTAAATTTGCCATCTTTAGTTATTACAGCCACCTCAGCTTTCATCCCAGATGTTGAGGCTTCCCCTCCTTTTTAAAATACTGCTAAACAAAACTTTCCAGATCTTTAGCACTTTTGTCCTTTCTGACTTCCACAGGAATACCATCTGTTCCTGGAGTCTTTCCTGCAGATTGATTAAACCCCATCACTTTTATCTTATTTCCTCCTATCCTAACTGTTAATTGTTAAGCCTCATCTATGTCTACCCTTGGCATACATAGGTCTTTCATAAATATTTCCATTTGTGTTCCTTCTTGATTTCCACATTTCTCTTATATAAAATCTTTTCTAACCTCTTCTAATTAATTATTATAGTTTTGTGGAATATTTTCTATGCCCTACAAATTATCCCATTTTACAACAGCTTCTGTTCTAGATTTGATTAAAAATTCTACCAGAGCAGATCTTTCACTTAGGATTCCCCTCTCTCTTTCCCTGTGCCTATAATCTGATATCAATCACTGGTAGGAAAGGCAGTCTCTAGACTGCAGTCCAAATGTCTTAGTAGCCTAATCCCATTCTATTACCTTTCCTTTCATAAAATTTCTGAAATACCTCTAATACAACTACAGGATCTCTAATTATTCTTAGGCTCCATAAGTGTGGTGACAGCCCTTTCTACTTTCTGTTACCTTAGTTATTATGCTAATTTTTTTGTGCTCTGAAGTTATTATTAAAAATAGTTGCTTAACAGTGCTCTTTCTAAATTCATGTATATTATCAAAATACTCCCTTATATTCTCTTTAGCACTCTGCAGTTGTGCTTCTTCTTCTTCGATGTGATTCCTCTTATTCTGTAAAACTTTTAAACTTTGTCAGCCCCTGTAAATAATTTGTGTTACTTGTTAACTATATCTCTTTTAATTTTATTTCTTCTCTATTTTTAAACTCCATTTTTATTTTATTCCACTTACTAGCTATAACTTCTGAAGAAATTCCTGTATTCCCTATTAACTTTCAAATAATTTCCACTATCCATTCCTTAAATTCTTTTATTTTTAATGGGTAGATGGGAAAGCACCATTGTCTCGTTTTACTTTATTAAACTTGTATTTTTATCTTAGTTTTAATTGCTGCGTGATCTGAAAGTTATTGGATGTGTGTCAATGCTTTCAATTAAATGCACATTCCTATGAAATATAATTTCTGTCTAGTCTAGCTCAGTTATTGTACCTCTGGGAATAATATGTAGATTCTCTCTGGGTTCCTACGACTGAATTCATGTCTTCCATAACAAATCTTTTCATAAATTTCTTTAGCAATCTACCCTTTTTTGTTATATTTTCCTTTCTATGTCCCCCTGATTCATTATTATCCTCAGCTATAAGTAATATTCCCTGCTGAAAGCTGATTTTCCTAAACTTTTCTTAAGCTCTATAATAGCAGTTTTTGGTGGCATATATATATACATGCCAGTGTAATCCTTCTCCCTTGTCAATAACCCCTAAGTACAACAAATCTACAATAATTTTCCTTTTTTCCTCTTCTATCACTATTGGAGCCCATCTAGCAATCAGTACATTTGCCCCCCCCTTCCTTTTTCCATGATATTCTGCCGACTATCCACCCTGCAATCCTTTCTTTGTCAAATTCACATGCTCATTTTTCCAAATTTGTATCCTGCAGCATTGCTATTTGCAGTCTGCATTTCTTAATAAAATTCAGTACTCTCTCCTTTCTGTCTATACCTGTAGGCCATTTACATTCTAAAATAATATGGATAACATGGCCATTATGATAAAAAAAAAATAAAATAAAAAAAAAAAACTTTTGTTCCCCCCAGTATATATTACAGTTGTTTGAACATGTATTTCAAAATTTTGTCTTACATGCATACACTAATATTCAGAGGGCTGATCTTTTATACGTTTCTTCTCATCTCCATTTGAACCTATGTTCCATTTTTGAACTAAATACATTTTCAAAACATCCCCATAACCTATTAACTTAGAACAAACACACACAGTTATGCACATCTTCAAAAAGATACAGTTTAGCTTTCCTGATAGGAAAAACAGCCCTAAATCAACAGCTGCAATGACAGAAATTACCCAACCTAAAATGAAGGTTACCTATGCTAAAGAGCATGTTATAACCTGTGCTCCCACTTACTGATTGCTTTCTGTTCTTTTATCTCTATTCCCCTCCCAGATGTGAAAAAACAGGTTATATGCTTTCAGATAAAAGTCATGTATGTATCATAATGTTCCATATGTGCTGTCTATCTCAACCTTTATTCTCACTGATGGCTTGGATCCGATGTATCAGATCTGTCTCGGCCTGTTACAAAAGCCTTCAGCAAAGCTTGTGGGCATTCAACCTTACCCATAATGCAATTCCCTAGCTCCCTCAGATATTTTTTGCTCTTGATACCTTTTATCAAAGGAATAGCTTTACAACTTAACCATAACAATTGTTTCTGTGCTATAGAGTCCTGCTATATTGATGCTCGGTCTCCCAGGAGTTTAGGCAGGGGGTATGGAGGGTGAGTTGTGAGAATAAAGGTTGGGATAGACAACACACATGGAACATTATGGTAAGTACATAACTTTTTTTTATGTGATGTAAATCTTGCCTTTATTCTCACTGATGGGACCACATCCCAAGCTACCTATTTCTTGGGTGGCTCATGGAAGAATATTCCTCAGAACTATAAAACCAAAAGATGCTCTACTCCTGGAGGTCAAATCAACTTTGTAATGAGTAATAAAGGTATGAGGTTTTGCCCATGTTGCTGGAGCATAGATATTATCCAAAGGCAGCCTGGCTTGAAAAGATGCCAAAGTAGCAATTGCTATTGCTCTAGTGGAATGAGCTTTAACCGGAGTAGCGAGTGTTTTGTTCTTAAAACTATAAATGTAGCAGATAAATTCAGAAAGCCATTTGGATAAGGTGAGTTTCAACATGGTAGACCTTTCCTAACATCAGAGAGCGAGAGAGAGAGAGAAAGAGACAAATAGCTGACCTGACTGTCTGATTTCTGCTGTTCTATGGAGGTAGAAGTTCAATTGTCTATGAACATCAAGTAGATGTAATGAATATTCCCCTTTATTTTGGAAATTTGGGAATACTGGTAACTCAATAGATTGATTGAGGTTACTTTCTGACACAACTTTGAGCAGAAATGAAGGGTTGGTATGTAAGGAGACTCTATCCTTATGAAATACTAGACAAGGTGGCTTGGCAGATAAAGTTTGTAATTCTGAAACTCTCCTTGCTGAGGTAAAGGCCACTAAGAAGATAGTCTTTCAAGAAAGATATTTCAAATCACAGGTAGCAGACAGCTCGAAAGGATGAGAGATAATGTTTGATAGTACAAAATTCAGATCCCAAGGTGGAGAAGGGTTTTTGTATGGGGTCTTAGGATCATAGTTCCTTTCAAGAATGTTTTACAAAGTCTGTCTGACATGATACTACAACCATTTTCTCTTATGTGAAAAATTGAATTTGCTGCCAACTGAACTCTAATAGTTGCCGCAGCAGCACCGTCACTGAAACTTTTTGCCAAACATTCTAAAATAGAATGTATGGGTGCATTAAGGGCATCTATTTGATTAACACTTGCCCATGAAATAAATCTTTTCTATTTACCTTTGTAAAACTTATGAATAGATGACTTGTGTGAAGATAATAGAATGTGTTTGACTGGAGAGGAAAGGGAAGGAAACCTGGCAATTAGGGAAATGGGAGCAACCAAGCTGTTAGTTAGAAGTTGTTCAGATTGGGATGAACCATCTCTGATGGGCGAGTCAGAAGATCTGGTACATGATCCAGAATCCATGGTTCATCCCGAATGTGAGGCTGGAGGAAGGGAATCCATATCGGTCGAGGCCAATAGGGGTCAATTAGGATTATTGTTGTCTTCAACAGAGTTGCTTTCTGAAAAAACTTGGGAATTAGGGGAATTGGAGGGAAAGAATAAAGAAGTCCTGGGGCCCAATTGTGAACAAGTACATCCCTTGGTAACTCCCCCGCAGGAGGGATCAGGGCAAAGTAGTTGCTGCATTTCATATTGGTTGGTGAAGCAAAAAGCTTGCAGGAAGGCTGGCCCCATTTTCAGAAGATCTCTTTGGTCACACTCTGATTTACAGATTACTCGGAGGCCATAATATGGCTCTGCTCAATTTGTTAGCAAATACATTGGATTTCCCTGGGATATGCATTGCTATCAGAAAGCGGTTGGAAGCTGTTTCCCATTGCCAGACCCTCAGGGCTTCTCAACACAGGGGATAAGACCCGGTTCCCCCCTTTTTTATTTATGCACCAAACCACAGACATGTTGTCTGACTGGATTGCTATCATTCCCAGAGGGATAGAGTCTTGAAATGCTTACAATGACAAAAGCACCGTTCTCATCTCCAGGACATTTATGTGCAAATGAGCCTCGTGTTGATGCCAGATACCTTGAACTGTCTTCCCCAGATAATCCCCCCCTCCCAATCTGGGAAGCGTCCGTGGTCACCGTGGCTTGGGGTTGAGTGGGAATAAAGAAATGGCCCTGAGATACCAGAGGACAATGGAGCAACCACTGTAGATCCTTTTTGCATGAACTGGTTATCAAGATTTTGTGTGCCATTGGAAAAGCTAAAATTGACCATTGTGTGGAAAGTAACCATTGAAGGATTTTCATGTGAAGCTGAGCTAAAGGCATTAGAACAACTGAAGCTGACATTTTTCCCAGTACTTGGAGAACCAGTTTGGCAGAAGCTGATCAACATTCTCACATAACGTTGATGGTTGTCTACTCTGTCTTATGGAGGTTTTGCTGTCATAGTCATTATGTCTATAGCTGCTCCTAAGAAGACCAAACACTGACATAGCTCTACAGCAGATTTTCCATAATTTATGGTAATCCCAAGGGAGAAACAGAGCTGTAGAGTGTAGTCCCTGGTTTGTAGCAGAAGATGCCTGGTCAGGCGATTATGAACCATTCATTCAGATATGGAAACACTCAGAATCCTTGAAGTCTCAGGTAAGCTGCCACTACTGCCATGCATTTGGTGAAGACTCTGGGGGCTGTAGCAAGGCCAAAGAACAGAGCTCAGAATTGGAAGTGACCGGCACCTAGACAGCAGCGCAAATGCCCTCTGGATCACCTGTCCATTAGTTTATGGTAGTACGCATACTGAATGTCTATAGAATATATCCAATTGTCTTTTTCCAAATATGGAAGTATTGACTGCAGTGTCACCATTTGGAACTTTGTCTTTTTTATACAGACTTGTTTAGATTGCTGAAATCCAAGATGGATCACCAGTCCCCTGTTTTCTTTGGGATTAAAAAGAGCCTTGAGTAAATTCCGAATCCTCTCTGGTCTCCAGGGACTTCTTGGATAACTTTTTTTTCTAGCAACCTTTGAATTTTCAAAGTTGCTTGCTCCTTCTGACTGGATGGAATGTCTGGAAGTGATTTGTTTGCGGGAGTGGGGAAGGAGAAGGGAATACTATATCTTCTGGATATTATGTTCTGCACCCATTTGTTGTTTATGTTTTGCAAGGTCTCATGGTACAGAGATAATCGTCCCCTGACTGCGTCCAGAGGTGAGCAATCAGGCACTCCTTCAAGAGTGCTGAAGGGGTCTACTAAAAAAAAGATTCTCTGAATCCCTGATTTTGCAGACCTCCCTTGCCACGAAGGTGGTATCTTCCTTTATTGTTCCCCCTTTGTCTCTAGGGGAACTTTCACCTTGTGTGTCCTGGAAAGACCTTTGTGATTTTCTGAACCACATTTTCCCACTACCTCTCTGCCCTTTAGGAAAGGGTCTGGTAGGTGTAGAAAAACATACCCCATGGCAGATAAGGTCTTACCCTCATGTTCACACCTGGTGAGCATGTCTTTTACTTTGGGCGCAAAAAGGGAAGAGCCATCAAAAGGGGAATTAATGAAGGAAGACTTGAAGGGCTCCGCAAAATCACAAAGGTGCATCCAGGCTTGCCTCCTATGTGAGATGCCAGAACCTGCTGCCCTACTTGTTCCATCTGCTAAATAAGAAATAAGGCTCATGGAAGAGTTTACTACTGAATATAGGATGGTGAACTGAGTGGTGACTTTATCTCCCACCACAACAGCTACAGCTCCTTGGAGGGCATCTGAAAGTTCCTTCAAATGGTCCCTCTGTAATCTGGTAAAGTGAGTCAAGTAGTTCAGTGACCATAAAGCAAAGGTTGTTGATGAAAATATGCACTTCCCATATCTAGCCATGCTCCTAGAATCCTTATTCGGAGGATGGTTAGATGAACTGGTCTCAGATAGTTTCTTTTTAGTGGCTGCCACCATGACCATGACATCCACTGCTACACCTTTGGTTAAGAAGGGTTTGTCTTTGGGGGCAGTAATGTACTTATTTGGCCTCCTAGGAGTTGATTCTATGGAGTCTGGGGTCTCCCGAGCCTTCTGAGAGATTAAATCAATTAGCTTATTGGAAGGAGGGGTCACCCAAGAGGTTGAAGGGCAAGATCTGAAAGCCTTCAGGTGAACTCACTCCTCAGTTGAAGGGGTTGTGGACTGCCAGTCACCTCTCTGCTTTAACATTTCCTGTATGTCTCCAAATGAGACATCATCAGGAGGTAACCATGGGGACCCTTCTGCCTCATTGAGATCAGTATCAGATGTGACTGGGAGTCAAGGTACTTCCTCTTGCAGGTCCTCTTCTGAGGGACTTCCTCAGTGAAAAAATCTGTAGAGTTTTGGAAGAGGAGGAGTCTCTTGGTGGACATGTTGAGGCCTAGGGTCTCTACGTTCCTGTGGACAGGGTATGCAAGCAGGTAAAGTCACCATCACTGAAAAACTGGGAGGAAGAGCCTGGGAAGACTGTGTCTGAGACTGAGGTGCAGTCATTACCCTCCTCATAATCTCGAAGGCAGTCTGTCCCTAATCCAAAGAACACCCCAGATCTGACAAAACAGTTGTTGAAGCTGAGGGAGCCCCGGTGCAGAAGGCAACAGTGCTGAGGCAGAGGTAGGAGCTGAACTCCCCCTCACAGAAGCCTCCAGAAGCAGGTTCAGATCACAGAGATCTGAACCATCTCCATGGATCCAACCGGGGAGTGCCAGCTCCTAGAGGTCTCCTGCTCAGACTAGACAGAAGCACTCAGGACAGACATCAGATCTGAGGAACTGAGGATCCTAGGATCCAAGAAAACATTAGTTGTGGATTGGAATCTTCTGGCTTTGAATGCAGGGATTGGATCGGAGGAGGAATAGGTGACGATGGGGAGGAGTTTAATTGATCCGATGCCTTTAGGCTTGGATCCAATAACAATTTGGCCAGGGCCAGTGTCTTCAAAACCTCTGCAATACCCTGTCCACATCATCATCCAACAAGCTCCTGATAGACCAAGTAGATGAAGCAGAAGATCTAGACTGTGTTAGGAAGGGAGATGAGAACTGAGAAGTAATTGGCTCCAAAGATGAAAAGCTGCTCCAATATTTAAACTCTGCCAGCGCAAATGAGGTCAGAGCAGAAAGTTCATGCTGCTCCGAAGACCCCTCAGATCTGATGACGAATGGCTGCTCCGATGGTTCCATAGGAGCAGATTGCTTAGAAAGTTTCTCTTTCAGCTCTGAAGATGACTTTAGAGCCAAAGATGGCCTTTTTGCGATTTTTCCAATTTAGAAGAGTTTGAAGAGACTGTGGACCCCGGAGATACAGCCTCAGAAAAAGGAGTCTTAAGATACCCTTTTAGAATCAACTTATTTTTATGCTCCAAAAGAGCTCTTTGGTTAAAACCATGACATATAGAGCATGACTCCTGAAGACGTAAGGGCCCTAAGCAATACACACACAAGGCGTGTGTATCACTTAGGGGCATCTTCTTTCCATATTTCTCACACTTTTAAAACCCTAAACATTTACCCTCTGGTTTTTGAGACATAATCCTAAAAGGAAATTGAAGCACCACAACTTAAATGATAAAGCAGAAGCAATCTTACAAGGCCACACACTCGCATTATGGAAATGTCCTCTAACTTAAACAGGCATTGAAGGGGGCAGAAGAGAAGAAGGGCACTCTAAGTACTAGGAGAAAAAAGTCCTCCAAGTTAAATGGACATAGGGAGGAGAAAGAGCAAGGGGAAAACACAACACTCACAATTAGAAAAAAAGCAAAATCCTCTAACAAAAACGGATGTCAATCGAATAAGGAATTAAAACTCACAGATACTAAAAAATTAAGAGACAGCGTCAAAAATTAAGCAATAAACTATTACTTATCCACAGCTTGCTGAGAGAACCACGTCTTTCACAGAGAGGCAAACAATATCGGGGGAGTTAGGGAATTGCTTTATAGGTAAGGTTAAATGCCCATGAGCTTTGCTGAAGGCCTCAAGCTTTTGTAACAGGGCGAGACAGATCAGACCCATCAGTGAGAATAAAGACGAGATTGACATCATCACACCGTTAATTTTAACCTTAAGAAAAATGCAAAGATTATCTTTAAATAAAACTAAATTGTATATCATTCTAATGCATTGAGACTGCTAGGGAGGCTGCTATATCATATAACTTCCAATAATTTCAATTTTATTAAATTTTGCATTTCCCTCAGCAAACAATACTCAGAACTCTCAAGATTATTTGCTTATGCCTGCAGACAGCTCATCTTCATGGAAACATAAGAACAGAATGTACAACTGCCCTTAGCTGCAGACCTAACTTTCCCAGAACAGTTGTTAAAGGAAACAAACAAGCTAATATCACTCCACATGCAAGAAACTTAGCACTTATCATGGTATTCATAATTCGGTATTTTTCAAGTTTTTAGATTAAGCCAAGTGCATTAATTCAGACATTAACCTATGCAACAATAAGAGAAAACATCTCAACTCTGCATGTAATATAATCTGTGAACTTTTATACTTCATCCCTCCCAACCGTACCAAATTACTAGTTTTTTACCGAGTTTTGGGGTCCAAATAATGGGGTGCCACAATTTCCGAGTGACACCCCTTAATTTCCGATTTTCCCAGGTATTTTACTTGAAAAGTTTTCCCCGGCTTTTTGGCTGACGTGATCACGTACGTGATGATGTCAGCTCTGTGAAATGGCCTGTTGGAACTGAGCTCTCAATAACGTGCATGCGACTGCATGCATTTCTAGCAGTTAATGTGCATTTCCAGCCGCGACAAGGGTTCTTTAGCTGGCTGCAGTTTGCAGAGTTAACAAAGGTTCCTTAATGGGGTAGCTGTGGGAATGGAACAAGGCAAGAATGGAGGTAATTAGTATTTTGCTGCAGAGTTGTCCTTAATGGGTAGCTGCAAAGCAGTTTTATGGGGTGTATTTTGCTTCAGAGTTGAGCTGTGAGGTAATTAGTAGTATTTTGCTTCAGAGTTGAGCCACACAAGGTAATTAGTATTTGGTGTGTGTGTGTCACAAACTATTTTGTTTTTGTAGTGAATGTATCTCTTAATTGCATTCTGAGGAGAAGGTAACAGAACTAAGTATATGCATTTAGTTTTGCTAGTTTCTGAGTGTGTGACCTAGGGATAGTTCATAGAAAGCAGAGCAGTTACTTGCTTCACCAGATTTCACAGTCACATAATGGCAAACATAAGAAAGCACTTTTTATGTTCTTATCCAATAAATGGTTTTTAGGCTGTTTTATGTGACTTTTGTTTTTACTTTAATGTTTATACAGTGCTGTATTTAAGAATTTGTTGGATAAGTGTGTTGAAGTATATGCCACTCTGCTGAATGTTTCTCCATAATTGCTTTTTATGGTGGGGATAAATGTAATTAAAATGCACCTTTGCCAGTTTGTGACTGTATGGTCTAGTGATATGTCATAGCAATAATTCCTTTGCAAAAAAATACTTTTTATAAGTTATCATTGGGTTATACAATCACAAACTGGCAAACATAAAAGCGCATTCACTCCACATAGAGTTTTCATGCTGTTACGGGTAGCTTGTTTGATGTTAACTGAGGTTTGTATAGCACTGCAGTTAAGAAGTTATTTAACTCATTGAGTGAGCTGAAGTGTATTCTCCTATACTGAAGGTTTCCCTGTAAGTGCTTTGTGGGCTTGAAGTTAATAAATAAAAATTGTGCCTTTGTCAGTTTGACTGTATAACCTAGTAATACCTTGTACAAAGCAATTATTTATTTGTGAAGTACTGTCTATTAGGTTACACAGTCACACCTTGACAAGCATAGAAGCACATTTTTATTTTTTTTTACCTCGCTAAAGATATTCTTGCTGTTTTTGGTGATTTATTTTGAGTATGAATAAGTTTTTGAATAGGCCATTGTGTTTTTGGAAGAGGTTGGACCAGAGAGAAATGTATATTGAATATTTCCTGTTAATTGATTTCTGAAGTGAGGGTAAACAGAATTAAGAATATGCACTAGATTTGCCAGTTTTGGAAATTATTCCTTCTTTTTTTGCTTTCAGTAGAGAATCACTAGATCACTGAGCACGTGATGGCAAACATAAAAGGGATGTTTTTTTTTATCTCAGATTTTGTTTGCTGTTTCAGGTGATTTTTGTTTTACTGTGATAAGGTTTTATGTATTTAGGAGATAAATCTGTGTGTGTATACTGCGTAATGCCCCAGATGAATATATATAGTGGCTAGAAGAACCAAGGCTCAAACCCTGTACCTTGGGTACAGGTAACAAGAGCCTAAAGTCCCTACCCATTACCACTTGTGAAAATTTTCCAGATTTATGCCTCGTATTTTGTTCTGTTCCTTATAAACTCTGTGGTTTTCTGGATTTTTGTGGCAAATCGGTGAAGGATTGAATTCACTAAATGACAGATATTTGAATTTCAGACTTCATATTCTTCAGAAAATAAATGGTAACACAAAACCTTTTATTCTACCAATTTTCTAAGTTTATAACATCAGTATCTGAAATTTGTCCCTATTTTTGGGGCTGTATTCCCCCATTATTGGCTTTGTCCAGGTTTTATGTGCTAAGAGGTTGAGAGCTATGGTGAGAAGTGAGAACTGAATTCACTAAAAGATAGCCATTTAAGTTTCAGTATTCCTATCATTCAGGAAACTGTTGATTTGGCATAGTGGTATGTTGTTCTGACTGTAGTGCACAGGGTACTGGGTTCAAGACTTGGCAGTGAAATGCATGGTGGTGACACATTTTATTCTAGCAACTTTCGAAAGTTATACAAGCAATGTTTAAAATGTATCCCTGCTTTTGTTCCCCAAAACTTGTGGCTTTTTCCAGATTTCTTGTGCTGCAAAGTTGAGAGATACAGATGAGTGTCGAGTGGATTTTACAAGGAGCCGAGAGCTTCAGGGGAAGAGAAGTTTAGTGTTGCTTATGCTGAGTCTGCTTGCATTGTTAATAGCATAACAGGTTAAATACTTGCTTTTGATGCAGAAGGCTGTGGGTTCTACTCCCACAGTATGTAGATGCATTGCTGATACTGTACTGTGTTGTACATTTAAAGGGGGTGGGTGTGACTAGTCAAGAGTGTAGCTACAGATACAACAAAAGAAGTGAGAAAATGTCATACACAAGAGCATTTGTAGCTCAGTGGAAAGAGCAAAAAATATCATTAACCCAAATTATTGTACATTAGTGTTTATGGTAAATGGGGCAAAATAGCCAGGGGGACTCTGGTGCCATATTTTGGTTGTCTGTTCTTCAGATTGTGTTTGAAAGTAGGTATCCCACAATTCCATTGGAATGGGTGGGGTTACATAACTATGTATGCAAATTGTGTTAATCTGCATACAGATTTTTACCTATTTTTCATGGGCCTTGTCCAGAATTTTGATGTTTCCAGGTTGAGAGGTATGCCCATCCCTCAACCCAACAGCCCAAGATTACATTATGCTAACTTAAACTTGATTTTGTCCACCCTTTCTTCTTTTTTACATTGTAATGCTTATATTTCTTAAAACTAAACAAAGAAAACATAGTTGTCTACTTTAATATCTATATCATATAAAATCATCACTGAAAGACTTACCCTCACCCCCACATCTAGGATATCCATGACTATATACTGCACAAATCTGCTTTATTATATAACATGCAGTTTATATTATGAAATATTTATACAAATACTATTGAGAACAAAAAATGCGTTAATTTCAGTTACTTTTTTTCCTTTTAATGTCCTTCTAAATATTAAAGATATCAAGTGGGATATATGCTTAAAAGTCCACAAAGTCAACAAAAGTCCAGTCTTTCTCAGCCACTTTTCTTTGCAAAGTCATATTTCACAAATATGACTGATGCTTTATAATCTCACATTTACTCAGTTTCAGTGTTGTTGGACTTCTTCCTGTTTATCTCAATTTTCTAACACCAGACTCTGGTTCAAGTCCAAGGTACTACCACTTCCTCTAGTCAACTCCTGTGCTTTAGTCTATCTCTCAAGCATTTTCCTTTGGATCACTGGAAAAAGTTTCACTAGCAAAGTCTCTCTACACGCTTTATTGTCAGAAGAATGGGAAAGAATTCCCTTCTGTTTGCTAGCCCACTTTGTGTTGGATAAACTTTTATATTTCTTCTTTAGCGTGTTCTGCATCATAAATGTCTTTGGTCCTCCAGGAAAAAAATATTCTGAAGACAGCTAGATACAGCTGCTTGAATCTCACACCTGCCTCTCCACATTCCCGGATTGCTGGTATAAATTTGCTTTTCTTCTGCCTGGTGTACAGTGAATGATCATTTGCCATAAACACTCAGCTGTCTCTAATTTGTAATACTTTGCCCTCCTGCTACAGTGTTATCAGGATCAACTCAATTAACAAATAGCTTGAAAAAATAGAAGACATTTTAACTAGCTATTCAGCTGAATGAATAAAACTGCAAAAAATAAAAGTTAAAATGAAGGAAAGGCTGGTATAATTGCATTTTTACTAATATAGGTCTTAGCTGCTTTCTCATGACCAGTTTTGGAGCATACACTTAGCATGCCCTTTCAATTAACAAACCCTGTTGTGGAACACCAGTCCAGTTGCTTATTTGTGCTTTCATACAATTATTACAGTCTGTTAATTTCAGTTTCTCTACTACAGCAGAAAATCTCAGGTTCTCTGTGTGCTGTATCTTCTAACGCTACCATTTTTGAAACAGCTCTTCTTGAGAAGTCTCACACTCAGCCAGCCTTTTCTTCATTTCAGCCTTTGATTTTTGCAGTTTTATCCATTCTTCTAAACAGCCAGTTAAAATGTCTTCTATTTTTCCAACCTTTTATTTGACTTGATATACTCCTTTAATGTTTAATTTATTTTAATCAGCTCTAAGTACATTTGATTTATTTTTCCTCTAAATTAGTAAAAAAATGTCTTGTACCAAAGCTGGAACTCAAATTGATTTTGCTTAACAGTTGCAGGATTATTCCCAGTTAGTGTTTTCTCTTCATATTTTCTATTTGATTTTCTTTCAGTTTCTCTAAATTTCATTTTGCTGGTATCCAGGTCATGTACTTACAGGCCAGTAACTGAATTTTAATCAGGATGGCAGAATTACTAGCTCTTATTTCTCAGTTTCTTCTTTTTTCACACTAGGACAGCTGAAGTTAAGCTGTCGATCAGTGTACAGCTATTTTGGAAATCTACTGAAGGTACTTTCCAAGACCAAAAATACTTCCTCCATGAGACCTGATAACTTATCTGGGTGTTTCTTTAACAAGAAACATCCTTATTAAATTATCATGTATGATTTAAGCAATCTTACATTTGTATAAATGAAAATAAACCATACAGTCACAATCTCAGTTGCAAACATAATACATTACAAGCCCTGCTAACACAACTGTAGCTGCAAATACTATACATCATTTATAATATAATGGAGTCATTGTCAATCAACCATTACATATCTCATTCAAATCCTGCCTTATTTTAAACCTCATTCTTGCATGTATTGCTCCCACCTTCCCATTTTTTTCAAATGTAATTTGCTCCTATGTTTTTCTAAAGATCCCAATTCCAGTTGTTTCATCTCTGTTAGTGTATTTGCTACGTCTAGTAAAGTTGGTTTAGACTTTGATTTCCATTTTCTAGTAATTGTTTTTTTGGCAGCCATCATAATTAGACTCAGCAAGGCCTTACTATGTCTAGGCAATTCTGATTCTGTATCATAGCTCTAAAAATTATTTCCTTAGTTACACCAATTTGCTCACCCAGCATCTCCAACAGGGAAGTCTGCAAAGGATCTTTAAAGTATGCCAACTCATTATACTCCCAGAAAATATGTTCCCAGTTATCTCCTTCTTCCCCATTACGTCTCCATTTGCTACCTGAGGAAATATTTTTTGAAGTGTACTTGGGGTATAAAAATACCTATGTACACACTTTTAAGCAAAGATCCTAAATTTTCTAGACTCTGTTGCATATTTGGGAGACCTACACATATCCCCCCATTGTTTCTTTTGAATTGCTTATCCAATCTCTCTTCCCAATCATTTCTAACCTCCTCTGACTGATTTATAGTTATCATGCAATATTTTATATGCACTACTAATTATTCCTTTCTTTAACAGCAACTTCTGTTCTAGATTCTAATAAAAACTCTACCAGTGCTGGTATTTTGTTTAGGACCCCCTATTTCTTTCTCTTTGCCTAGTCTCTGATATCAAGCCTCGATAGGAAAGGCAATCACTAAATTGCAGCCCAAATAAGTTATTGGCATCTTCCCATTCTATTACCTTTCTCTCTCTAGTTATTTGCTCACAGTACCTTGGTTCCTTTGCCAGTTTTCCTCAATAAATTCTCTAGCCCCTGCTTGCCTATTGGCTGTATCCCTAATTGCAGTCATCTCTATCATCAGAATCACCTTTCTCCATTCCTGTTTTGGCTTAATTCTTAGAATACTTTCTGCTACTTTACGAATATAATATTCTGTATGATTGGTATTCTCCTTAAAGATCTGCATCCAAAATCCCAGTCTCTCCTTGTTTCTTGAGCTTCCCCATGTCATCATCATTTCTTTCCACTTTGAATTATAGTTTTCTGCTTGTGCTATGTATAGGAGACTTAACTGTGTTGCTCTGAAATACCCCATTCAAATTGCATAATCCCAAGCTGCCCTGTTCTCTTGGAAGAAGAAGCTTATCCCAATTGACTTATGCAGTCTTCCCCTCCCAGATAAAATTCTTCAGCTCTTTTTTAATTATCACAATTTCTCCTCTGGCTGATAAAAATATGCCTGACCTATGTATATGACTAAAGAGACTAAAAACATTGTAACTGCTTGTATCTTACTATTGATATCTATATAACAGTTTCCATTGTCTCAGTTTTTGTATTATATTTTGTTTAGTCTCTTCCCACACAGTCTTTGCTGTCACAATGGAATCATTTTTAATCCATACTCCTAAATACTTTATATCATGTACCCATAAGTATGAATATTGCTGAACCAATATGTATATGGGTACAAAATTGACTGCTATTGCCTTTGTGTTAGCTTCATGAATTTTGTATCCTGAAAAAAGGTGTGATACAGTCTCAGTATGTTCCACAGCACTGTAATGCCCCTTTCTGGTTTTGTCAGGTATAAAATAATGTCATCTGCAAATACAGCCAGCTTTTCTTGACTACCATACCAATTATATCCTTGTTTTCTTTACCCCTTATTTTCTTTACCAGTGGTTCTAAATATAATGCAAACAACATGGAGGAGAGAGGACACCCTTGCTTGATTCCTCTGCTTAAGCAGAGATTACCAGAGAGGACCCCACCCACATTAATTTTCATCTCCGATCCGTCATATATCCTCCTAATCAACCTTATAATTTTATCTGGGAATGCAAATGCTTTCATTTCTCTGCTCATAAATTCCTAGATTACTCTGTCAAATGCTTTCTCTGCAGCAAGACCCACCAACAAGAGCAGTATTTTCTTACATTCTGCTTCCCTCTATCACCAATGTTCTGTTTATGCTGTGAAGTGTTTGCTGCCCCTCCACAAAACCACATTGATACATATCTGTCAATTTTGGTATCACTTTTGCCATTCTTTTAGCCATTATAGACAAATACTTCATAATCCTGGTTTAGTATTGAAATGGGCCTGTATGAAGCTGGATCTGATGGATCTTTACCCTCTATTGAAATGGGCCTGCATGAAATTGTATCTGACCCTCTTTAGGAATTACAACTACCACCGCGTTCTTTTAGGATGTTGGTATTTCCCCTCCTCTTAAAATACGGTTAAACAAAACTTTCCAGATCTTTATCAGTTTTATCCCTCCTAGCTTATAAACTTCAGTAGGTATACCATCTATTCATGGGGACTTTCCTGTACATTAGTTATACATCACCATTTTTATTTCATCTTCTCCTATCCTGTTAGTAACTGAGGGTCCTCTACATTTAACCTTGGTGTATTTAATTCTTCCATAAACATTTCCATTTGTACCTTTATTGATTTCCATATTTCTCTACTTCATACAGACTTTCAATAATTTCTGAAATATTTCTAATACTTCTGCAGGATTCCTTGTTAGATGCTCCCTAAATTTGATGACAGCCCTTTCTACTTTCTGTTGCCCGAATCATTATGCTAAAAGGTTTTGTGCTCTGCAGTTATTACAAAAAGCTGTTTAATAGCAGTCTTTCTAAACTCATGCATATTATTGAGGTAATATCGTATTTTCTGTTTAGTATTCTGCAGTTGCTCCTTTTCTTGTTCTGTGAGATTCCCCATATTTTGCAATACTTTAACATTTGTCAATCCCTCTAAATAATTTTTGTTACTTCTTAATCATATGTCCCTGTCATTTATTTCCACCCTATTTTTAAACTCCACTTTGACCTTCAATTAAATGCACATATTCCTGTGAAATATATATTCTGTCTAGCCTAGCCCAGGTTTTATATCCTGGGGTATAATATGTAAATTCACTTTGAACTCCTAGTACTGAACTCGCATCTTCCATGTTAAATAATTTCATAAATTTCTTTAAAAGTCTACCCTGTTTTGTTATATTATCTCATCTGGGTCCCACAGGTACATATTCACTGTTGCAAATCAAATTCCAGTCCCTACCTATAAGTCATATTTTTTACAGAAAGCTGATTATTTCTCCCAGAATTTTCTTAAGTTACATTGCAACAGTTTTTGGTGGAATATAAATACATGCCAGTGTAATCCTCCTCCCTTGTCAGTAGACCCTTAGTATTACAAATCTACCATTATTGTCTTTTAATCCTCTTATATTACTATTGGAGCTCCTCTTGCAATTAATATAAGTACTCCTCTCTTTCTTTGCCCCAGATATTCCACTGAATAGCCATCCTAAAACCCTTTATCAAATTCATATTTTTAATACTTTCCAAGTGTGTTTCCTGTAGCATAGCTATTTGCACTGTACATTTTTAATATATTTCACTACTCTTTCTTTTTTGCATTTATCTGTGAGACCATTAACATTTAAAGACATTATAGAAAGCATTTTATTGAAGCCACGGTGGTGCAGCGGAAGCATTGTTGCCTCACAGCAAGAGGTTCTCCTGTTCGATTCTCAGCCGGAGTGCCTTCTGTGTGGAGTCTGCATGTCCTCCCCATAGTCGAGTGGTGTTCGAAAGACATGCGTGAATGGGCATACCTTCATTGAAGGTTGGGCATTGGGCTGGCAACTCGGCACCAAAAAAAAAAAAATCTACTGCCAATCATTAGCAGACTGGAGTTCCGCTGTGGCGACCACTAACCTAACCAGGAAGAGTCGAAAAGACAAACAACAGCAACAACATAGAAAGCATTTTATTCTTAAGGAATTGTTATTCCTACATTTTATGTATAATGGCTTTTTTGTAAATGTCTAGTTCCAGCTTTTGTGTTACATGCATGTACTGTTTGGCAGGTTGCTTTTGTGTTACATGCATGTACTGTTTGGCAGGTTAATCTTTTATACAGTTACTTCTTGTCATCTCCATTTGAGCCTGTGTCACATCTTACATAACTTTTTGTTTTACCCTCAACAAAAATACACACACACACACACACACACACACACACACACACACACACGCACACACGCACACACGCACTACCCCCTAAAACCTATTAACTTAATAATAATACACAAAACTATGTACATCTTCAAATATTGAAGTTTTACCTCCTAACAGGAACAAATGTTCCAAACTGAGAGCCACACACGTATAGACTTGAACTGACCTATAAAAAAGGTTATCCATGCTAAGAGACATGGTACAGGCTGTGGTTCTAGTAAGTGCTGTCTGGTTTTGTTTCATCATTATAGCTTTCTCATCTGGGGAAACAATTGAATGCTTTCAGAAAACCTTTTCTCCAAGCCATTCTCTATCAGATTGTCTGCTAGAAACATGAGAACCAGACATAAAACTGTTTACTAGGAAAAAAGCCTTATAATATTCAATATTCCTTTTCAGTTACTTGCTTTCTCTTTTAACGTGTTATTAAGCTAATGGTCTTAACCTAATCATTCCCCTATGCAAGAATGAGGAAAAGCACACTAATGTTTCTTGTGTCATGCTCTTTTTGCCAGATTTTTTTATATTACAGTACCTACATTTCTTAAAACTGAAAAAGGAGAAAGAGAGAAAGGAGAAAAAGGTATCCCCATTACAATTAAAAATAATGGAAAACAAACTTTATAACATGCAAAGAAAATCATGCACTATTTTAGTAGTATTAAGAAAAAAATTTGTTTTACTTACAGTTAACTTTCTCCCTCCTCTTCCCCACTTCTCCTTAACATTTTTTCCAAACATTAATGACATGATGTACAGCATATGTTTTATTCCCCTACAAGTTTAGCATATGTTTTAGAGTCCCCTACAAGTTTAACAAAGTCCAAGAAAGTCCAATATTTCCAGATGTACTTGTTCTATTCCTGTTCATCTCCATCTCCCAAACCTTGGCTTTGCTTCATTTCCAATGTACTCTTGATTGTTCTAGTCACCTCTTGTGCTTTTTACCTCTCTCAAGCATTTTCCATCGAAACACTAGGAAAGATTTCATTGGCACAGTCTCTCTGTGGTCTTTATTACCAGAAGAACAAGCAGCAAAATCTCCTTCTGTTTCACAGCTCACTTTTTGTTGTATAAACTTTTGTATTTCTTCTTTAATGTGTACTTCATCAAAAATAATTTTGTTCCTCCAAGGAAAATCATTTTGAAGATATCTGGGTACAGCAATTTGAATCTCACACCTGCTTCTCACCATTCCCTAAACAATGGAATAAATTTACTCCTCTTCTGCCTTGTGTACAATGAGTAGTCATTCTCGACAAGCACTCCACTGTCTCCCACTTTTAGTATTTTAGTCCTTCTGTCACCGTTTTGTCAGAATCAACTCATTCTGCTGCTAAGATTGCATCTTTACCATTAAAGGTCTAGGTTGTTTTCTCATAGCCAAGTTTGGAGCATGCACAAGATGTGCCCTTTCAATTAACAATTCCTGTTGTGGAATACCAGTTCAGTTGCTTATTTGTGCTTTCATAAAATTAGTACAGTGTGTTCCATTCACCTTCTTGGGTACAGTACAAAATCTCAGGTTTTCCCTATGTGCTCTGTCCTCTAATTCTATTTTTTGAAACATCTCTTCTTGTGCAGTCTTGTATTCATCCAGCCTTTTCTTCATTTCAACCTCTGAGATTTGTAGTTTTATCACCTTATCTGAATATCTGTTTAAAGCTTCTTCCATTTCTTTCCAGCCTTTTATTGTTTGAGTTGATGTACTTCATCACATCAGTATTTCATGTATTTTAGTCAGGTCTGTGTGCAGTCGCCTTATGCTTTCCTGTACATTACTGGAAGTCATGTTTGAAGCCTGCACTGCTTTTTGCTGAACAGCTACAGTACTTCTCCCAGATTTTCCTTCAGGTCCCCTGCATTTCTTTTTTCCTGGTGTCCAGGCAATGCACTTATTAGCCAGGTACTAAAATTGACCCTGAAATATAGGTCCACTGTCTTTCCCTTCTAAGTTTCTCTTTTCACACTGGGGGAGCTAGAATTAAGCTGTTACTCATTGTGCTGCCACCTTGGAAGTCAACTTATCTGGGTGTTTAATAAATACTAAACAAGCCCTGGTAGAGCCACCCCCCTAAACTGCTTAACCTGAGCTTAGCCACAGGCTTTATCCCAGATGTCTGATGCACAGTGATGATGATTCCAGTCAACAAGGGTGGTCCTACCACTGACCCTGGAAATTATAGGTGCATCAGTACAAGGGACAGTTAAAGTTTCCCAAGATAATGGAGTTATTTTTTATAGGGATTTTGTTGAGTGCATTTAGAAAAATTACATGATTTTCTGTGACATACGGTGCGACCTGTTATAAGCAGTGAGCTGATAGTTGGTTCTATTTAGTGTGATTTGGAGTTAAATGAGTTCTATTTGAGGGCCTATGGGAATCTGTCTAGAGGTGATATGGAATCTAACAAATATAGAAATACCACTACAGTTGCCATTGGGCCTGAAGGCATGGTAGGTGAAAAACTTAGCTATGGAGGGAGTTCTTTATATACACTTAAACCAAGTTTTAGTAATTGTACCAATACAGATGTGTTGAAATTGCAGGACAGCCTCAAGATCAGGTGAGGGTCCTGGACTTGAACACAGTATCCTAATGTGGTAATGGTTTGGTTAATTACATTGGGATATCAATTAGCTGGATTCTGCCTAAAAATGTACTGTGGGGTAGAAAGCATTTTAGCCAATATGCAGAAGAATGCTTGGAACATGAGGAACATGCCATATTTTGCAAAGCGAGTAGGACTGTCAAGACTCTCATCCTAGGGTGGCACATACTAAATTCTTCTGGAATGGTACCAACCAATTAGCCCACTGTCAAAGCCAATTTTATTTGTATCCAAGCATCATGTTTGGGGAAGGGAGGATTCCACTCACAACCAGTGTCTTGTCTGAATTTGTGAAAATGTATGGAGAGTTATATGTCTCTCTGCATACCCTTCAGGGTTTTGAGTCTCAAGTCATTTACTTCAGTATGGACCACCATCACATCACAGTCCTATTTATTAGGTGAACAGTCTTGATGGCTCTTGATATATCAGAGATCTGGCCTTCACCATGTCTTTGCCCAGCCTACTGAGTATAGAATTTGTGTGCCTAACTACAGACTCAAAACCACTAAAACATTTCTATGGAGTGGTCTGGTGTAGCGGATTTGAAATAATCTGACTTTTCTGGAGATGTGCCTAAACGTGATATGGTGTTTGATTTTCTAAAACTTAAGCACAAGAAATTTTGGTGCAGGTTGGTGTAGTATGTTGATTGTGGGTATTGCTCAATCTGTGAGAGTGAAATCTTCACATTTGTTAAAAAGTTATGTCTCTCACAAACAGAATCATTAGTGCTGAGTAAGAGATCATTGGCTGTGAGCATAAGGCAGTTATTAAACTGGCTAAGGATATCAGGCAATATGAGGCTGGCAGTAGAAGGAAAGTAGGTTGATCATCCATTTTAGTTCAGAAATTCAAAAAATTTAATTGGAATTACATCAAAAACCATATGTAATTATACTAGATTTTTTTGGGATATAATATTCAGGAAAATAACTTTCTTATGAAAGGGTGTGCTCCCTTCACAGAGCAAGTACATGTAACTAAATGCGATTAGTTGGCAGGGAAACACTCCCTAACACAGAGCAACAATATGCAACTAAATGAAGTCATAAAGGTTAAATTTGAGTTTGCACTATGACTATGTACGGTATAGAGCAGCTACTGGCTAATAAATGTAACTATGAGCAATGTAGAGCAGCTACTGGCTGTTGAAAGCAAAATAAGGCAGCTACAGGCTGTTAAAGAAAGCTTGAAGAGAAGGTTCATAGGTGTACACTAAGATAACCACTGTGGCCTTTGTAACCTTAGCCAAGCATCCCAAGTGTATCCCACATGTTTGTATGCCTTAGAGGTTATTTTCAGGGGTATATGTAAGCTAGGTAAGATTTATAGGCTGCCTCTGTACATTAGAGTAATAGGTGCTAAACCGGGAGTTTATTTTCAATTTCCCATCCATTGGTACAGGTTTCTGTTAAATAGGGTTAATGAAGACCTCTGCCTCACATGGATGGCAAGCCTGTTCCAGAGAAAGAGAATCCTCTGAGACACATACCTGTTCCTCCAACATGCCCTATTAATACTGCAAACAAAGTTTAAATCCCTAGATGGAGTAATTCTGATGCATTACATTTTGTGAATATCCAAATTGTCCATCAGAGTGCAATACAAGGTAATGCACAGCGCAGCTCATCAGACAGCTGTAGGCAACTGCCCCACCAGTAACAGCTGTCAGTGGCCTCAACAAAGCACCATATAGGGAGCTGATGCTCTCAGTGAGGCTAGGAGTAAGTAAGAGCAGTCAAGCAAGTATATGTGCGATCTAATGCAACTCTGTGCATGATCAAGCAGCTGTCAGCCGGAGGAAGAATTTACTGTTTGGAAGAACTAATGTAAGGATTAATAAAAAAATTCACTCACTGCGCCCTATTCAGCTACAGCTACAGCAGTATTGTGTGGGGGTGGAACTCATCTATCAGCTGCTCTATAAATACCTTCTTCTTCTTCTGGCTTTTTCCCAGTTAGGGATTGCCACAACGAATCATCTGTCCGCTCATGATTGGCAGTGGAGTTTTACGGTGTCGAGTTGCCAGCCCGGCACCCAACCTTCCACAGAGGGCACACACATGCACACACTCACACCTAGGGTCAATGTAGAGTGTCCAATCCACCTACTGCATGTCTTTGGGATGTGGGAGGAAACCGGAGCACCCAGAAGAAACCCACGCGACCACAGGGAGGACATGCAGACTCCGCACAGAAGGCACTCCAGCCGAGAATCGAACCGGAGAACCTCTTGCTGTGAGGTGGCAACGCTAACCGCTGCACCACTGTGGCCACCCTCTGCTCTATAAATACCAAACAATAAAAAAAGGACATGAGAGAATCAATCAGCAAACAACAGTGGATGGGCCAATAGTACTCAGACACATAGAAAAATCAGAACAATTAAACTTCTTTCACAGGAATAACTTCTACAAATTTCCACACTAGCTCTAACACCTGCCTAAAAAATAAACTAAAATAAAATTATAGTATGAATATACCAAAACAATTCACTGCAGTGGGAACAGTAAAATGTATTGAAGTATTGTTTTTTTTTCCTTATTTTAAATTCCCTATTGTAAAAACTCCAGAAATTCATCAGACTAGGGCTCCATTTGTGGCTTCAGTTACTACATTTTTATATAAACTCAGAACTGGTTGATCTCCTGTACACTATTATCTTACTACTTTTACCAATGGTGGTATCCTCATGAAAAAATTCTCCAATAACATAAAGAAATTTTACAGCTAGACGTAACATCAGTGAAGCAGTGCTTTTCTTTGTCAGGCTTTCTTTGTGAAGTGGGACTGGAGTATCTTTATCACTTTCAGTACTTCCCCATGCAAATTATTCCTTAGTTTTGATAAGTAATTAGGCTAGATCTTCATTTCTCTTAACAGCACCTTATGTTTGTCTTAGGGGAATGATCAAGAGCCTGTTCAAGTTAGAAAAACTCAAATCCTCTTGTGACAGTAGCAAGGCTGACCATCTGTAGCGATATTCTTCTTCCTAAGACTGATTATGTCCTCCCTCCTCTTATTACCTCTCATTAGACTGAGTAAGGAGAGGGTTGCCTGTCAGGTGCCAAGATTCACCTCATCACCTGTGGACTCGTGCCCTTAAAGTACAGGTACACATAAGACACAGTAATACTACACAGAAATAAATGACTTAATATATACCTCCCTGGACTACATGGAGAGAGACATGATGGAACTCTCAGAATATGTGATCAAGGCAGGTATAGACTTAGCCTTGAGCACTATTTTACCATCACCAAGAATGATGCCGCAATATAAACAAAAGATTATAGACTTCAACAATTCGCTTATGCTTTGCTGGGATGGCCTGCACCTGTCTCCCCAAGACTTTTATATACTGGCTAAAACCTTGTCTACTCATATAGTACCTTTTTAGGCAATGTCAGTTTTCAAAAAGTTTCAAACTTAAGAAAACAGAATCTGGATAGCATAAAGGTATTGCTGCTCAGTGCTAGGAGCCTTAAACAACTCCACTCCTTACAGGCACTGTTTACACTGGAATGCTTTGATACATGCATTGGCATGGAGACGTGATTCAAGACCATTGAAAGCACCCCATCAGTTCAGTGCAGGTTTCAGCAACTACCACACATTCAGTCCCACCACACTATACAAAATCTCAACTCTGGGCTCGTGATACAGGATAATGACATGGAACTCCTCCATGTCCAACATATCATTAACACAACCCCTTATCACATCATTGCTAACTATAGGAACCCATCTATATCCCCCTTGGCTCATATCTCCCACCTAACGAGTTTGGAATCCACATGCATTAGGCCAAATGCCATTCTCCAGGGAGATGTCAACTACCCCTCCATCATCTGGAAGACTTACACATCCCCTAAATGTATGCCCAGTGATGTCTGGACTTCATAAATACAAACTCTCCAAAGCAGTTAGTCTGCACCCCAACTATGGGAGACAAAATCCTGGACTTGGTCCTCTCCAGTTAGACAGCTCTGTTTCTCAGCAGTTGTAACTTCCACCCTAGTCTAATCTGACCATAAATCAGTCACATGTAACATAAGACTAAAGCTGGAAACATCTTCAAAATACTTAAGTATTCAGAGATCATGTAAAAGCTAATCTACTGAAACTGAGTAATGACCTGAGTATATTCAAGATCCTTATCCAATCTGATGATCCTGCTGTTTATGTGGAATCTTTTACACCCAAATTATGTGCACAGCCAATCAACTAATCAAATGAACCAAAGCTAGATGTAAGGTAAAAGTAGCCATCCATGCAAAAGACAACCATAAAGCCTTCTTTAACTAAGTTAGAAACTTCGGAAAAAAATGTTCATCAATGCAGAGCTAATAGTAAATGATATCACATACTCAGATCCTGAGGACATAGACAATCTACTAGTGTATAAATTCAGCTCTAACTTCACCACCCTCTCTCTGCCTACATTGCCAGATCACTTACCCATATCTACAACACTCCCTCAAATTTCCCAAAAGCAAATTCTCAAAGCACTTTGCAAGAGCAAGAAAACTGCTTCTATGGGCCAGATAACATAACAGGTTGCCTACTGGCCAGCCTGAAACAAGATCTGTCACCCCCCCCCCCCCGAGGCTATTTCATATCGGCCTTCAAATAGGCTTTGTGCTGGATGAGCACAGAACAGCTACAGACATTCCTCTGCACATGGAGTCAGTTAATTACAGGCAATAATTCTGACCAGCCTCATCTGTAAGGCTATGGAGAGGATAATTTTGAAATTAATAAACAAGGACAGAGGTAACCTACAAACTTTTCACCTAAGCCAGTAAGGTTTTGTCAAGGGCAAATCCTGCCTGTTTAAGCTGGTTGACTTCTTCTAATAGGTTACTGAAAAAAATGGAGGAGGGGGAAACTGGTACACGCCGTAGAGCTACACTTAGCAAAGGCATTCAACACAATCCCACTGTCAGGTATTACTGATAACCTCATCCCAGCAATCCCTGTGTAATTCATTGGATAACAAATTGGCTCAAAAATAGAACCCAGGAAATTAGGGTAGGTGGCTCTACCTCCTCCAAAAGACTCGTTACTGATAGAGTATCCCAGGGTTCAGTGTTTGGGCAACTTTCTTTGGCATTTACTTCTCCGAGGTCAAAGGTAATGTCAATGCCTGACCAAGTTTGCAGAGAACTGTAAACTTGGTGCCATCATAAACTCTCCAGGGGACACCAAGATCCACCAAAGGGGTCTTTCCTAAACAAATAGTGTTGTAACCATGGACTAAAATTAAATATAAAGAAATGTAAATGGTCTCCTTTACCATTTATGATGTTCCCTGTAACTACCCCATTGACAACACACCCCTGAAAACTGATCCAGCAGTTAGGGACCTGGGAACTTATGTGGACAACAAATTGTCCTTCAGTCACCATGTATCCATTTATTGTAAGAAAGTCCTTTTTCACTTTTCAGCTTATTAGTAAGGGTATGGAATCTAGGTCTAGGGATGCGATTATTCCACTGTATTTGGCACTTATTAGGCAGATGATTGAGTATAATGCCCCCTTTGGAATGTACCTGTTCTAACACTTAAAACATTATGGTCAATTGAGTTGTATTAATACTAAGATGATCAAGGGTCTAAATCATAACTACACCGATTGTTTCAAAGCCATGCACTTCTTCTTGGTTTTGTGGAGGCTACTGAGGGGAGATATGTGCGTGTTGTACAGATCAACAGACCCGATACTCTCAGATCTAGTGCACATCCACATGTCCAGTGGTGGCATAAAAACCCACTCAAGAGATCTTAATCTCATCTCTTCTACAACATAAATAGAACATATTGGAGGGATAGAAACTTATCACAAAGAATACCACTTGTTTGGAATAGTCTTCATCTCAACATAAAGCAAAGTACTTCCCTTATACTATTCAAATGTAATCTGGATGAATGAATGGAAAACTGCAAATTCACCCATGGTTTAGCAGCGTTGCCTGTTGTAGACAGGGTTACATGCAAATGTTCTGTCCAACTTTGCATTTCTAGTACTACAAGGGCTAAAAATTTCATGTGAATGCAGGGCTAGGCTTCTAAAGATCCTCAAGGATCAGTAACTTAGTAAGTAACTATGAACCTCAGTAACCATTTGAAAAGCTGGGACCTGCCAGACTGAGTCTAAAAACATGGACACTAAATTGCTAAAAAAAGGGATTTACAGATACTAACTCAGAGATGGCCATTTACCGGAATATTCACTTTTTTGTGAGGCATGGGAATGTAAGAGATGGTATATATTAGTTTGGGGGGGGGGTGCAAGGGGGGTCCCCCCCCTGAACAAATATAGTTAAAGGAGAGCAGCAATGTTCAAGATTTGCTCTTCTCCTGTAATTTCTGTATTTTTTTCCAGCTTGTCGGTACTTGACATTTTGAGAGCTGACATTTCAGAAGGGACCCCATAAACCTCGTCTGCAAAAAATGCTCTTACCTCCAAACCTTAGAAAATAAATCACATTTTCAGCAATATTGCACCATGCTATGAAGAACAGATGACTCCTTGTCAAACAAGACTGCATTAGGCATTAATCAGGATGTTCAGCCTTGTATACCTCATCAACTACTACTTAAGCCTCACCATCATCTATGCTGTACTGTCACTGGGGCAGTTAACTTCAGATGCTCTTTTAGAAAATTAACACTGGGTGATTGGGTATTTCTCCATTTGCCTCTCTTCCTCCTCTTAGGACTGTCTTCCTACTGTTCTCAGAGATACAACTGCTGTAAACTTATTGTTGACATCTTCTCTGTCCATATCTTATGACACAAGGCATCTGTTAATGCTTCAGGGGCCCCAATACAACTGCATCCTTTGTTACTGTGGCTACTACACCCCCACACACACACACACACACACGGTGCGCTGCTCTACATTTCATATATGTTTAAATTCTGCTCTGGCCTTCCTCTGCTACAAAGTTTAAGTCATGGTCTTTCTACTCCTTCAACAGGCTGGGACCTTCATCTCTTTTCTCAGGTCAGAAGCTTTACATCATGGTGGACTTATTACCTTCTTATTTTCCATGCTGAATAACCCTTTTAAATATCCAATAAACAACACCACATGGGTAGCCATAATTAAATCTACTTTATTTCATAAAATATAACCAGTGCCTTAATCATTTGTCTTCAGTTGCCTCTATCCATCTCCAAAGCAAATGTAACATACTTTAAGGCCAGTCTTTGCAGCTCAGTTCCTCACAGCATACTCTGCTGAATTCTGGTGGCTGTAATGTGGGGGAGACTGGGCTTGAGGATTATGCTCATCACTTTTTGTACAGCAGGAACTAATTTGTGACAACTTACTTGGTATGAGAAAACCCATCCATGACAACAGCAGGATTAATGCTGATAGGGATTAGAAAAGGTTAGAAAATAGGTTTGGAGAACCGCAATCCCCCAGCAGTCACACAGGATTCCAAAGGGGTGTATTCATCAACAGGAGTAGCCCACTGAAAACAAGCTGGTCATATCACAGCAGCAAATGTGTGTGCCTCCAGAAAACAAACAAGTAGCTGCTCTTTTGTCACTTACTGAGCAATGAATGCTAAACCCAGCTACAGCCACTCAAGTACATAAACAAGATTCAAGGCTTACCTGTACTACCTGTGCTATGCAGGAGTACACATCATACTATAGAAAGCTGAGCTGGAGGAAAAAAAGGGCCAGTGTTTCACAAGACAAATTAAATGTCAAACTGTCTGGCAGTTGGTGCAGAGGATTAAGGAGCTGTTAACAAGCTATTTTCTATGGTCCAGGGTTTGAATCCCTCTGTCTCCATTGCCTAACTGTGGGACTCTTGAGCAAGTCACTTAACCAGACAATGCTCTTAGGCTAAGTCTGAAAAAGGTCCATGCTGTTCAGTGCTCTACCCTGGACTACAAATAAAATTAATGTAAACTACTTCTCACGTAATACCATTCTATTCAGTGATCATATTGGTTCTCTCAAATTAATCTTTATTATAACTACAACAACAAAAAAAATTAGACGCACTTAATATCTTGCCTGCCAACTGTAGTATAGTTTTGTATCCGATCTGATCATCTACAGGCACACCAACTGCAGATACATTCCTAATTTAGACATGGATCCTCTGATGGTTGAATGTTATTTGCTGCTGTTTCTTTTCCACCATTTTTAGGCTGTACTCTCTTCCTGAAATGAATGGCTTGCCCTCTTTGGCACCAAGTCTTGGAATTTAAGTCTTGGAATTTAGACATGGATCCTCTGATGGTTGAATGTTATTTGCTGCTGTTTCTTTTCCACCGTTTTTAGGCTGTACTCTCTTCCTGAAATGAATGGCTTTCCCTCTTTGACATCAAGTCATGGAAACCAGACCAGTGAATCAGCTGCTAAACATCAAAAATAATCACTGCCTGATACACAGTATCTGTTTGCTTCATAAACAAATAGACCTAGTGCTTCTGGTCACCTTTACTTCTGATGTTTATAGAACTGTTACCCATTACATAAAACAGACTTGCCAAAAATAAATAAATAAATCCATAAACACTTTGTACTTGCAACCTGCAAGACTAGCACTGAAAACTATCTGTTTCTTCATCTACGATGTACTACTTGTATTTACAAATAAAATGGGCACAAATGGCTCAGCACACTGCTTTAGAGAATGTTCCAGACAGCCTTCCAATCTGTGCATGTCTACTACAAAACTGAGTGTTACCATCAAACCTCTCAACTCTTAGTGCAAGAAATGTGGACAAAGCCTAAAATAATGGGGGACAAAGCCCCTAAAACAGGGACAGATTTTAAATACTCCTCTTATAAACATAGAAAGTTGCTAGAATAGTAGAAATTCCATTAGCAATTCATACCTCTCGACTGTCCAGATTTTCTCAGAATGTCCATATTTTTGCATCATATTTTTGGTGTTTTCCTCATAAAATGTGTTATTGTTCTCATGAATCACTGGGATGATCCAAGGATTGAAGTCATTAAAAAAATGACATACATTTGAGTTTCAGACTTCAAATCCTTCAGAAAATGCAAGCTAAGACAAAAGATATTATTCTAGCATAGATACATAAGTTTATAAGGCCAATATTTAAAACCTATTCCTATTTTTGGTCCTTTGCCCCCCCTTTTTGTCAAGCTTTGTCCAGATTTCTTGCACTAAGAGGTTGAGAAGTATGATTAGCATACATTTTCTGAAGGATATGAAATTTGAAACTCAGATGTCTGTCACTATCTAGTGACTTCAATCCTAAGTGATCTGCCAGAATATCAGACATTTTATGAGGAATGGAACAAAAATATAAGACAAAAATCTAGACAATTGAGAGGTATGTTTAGCATACTTAAAAATAGCTGCATCTTTTGAAAAGTATGTATGTGTAACCACAAGTTTGACACATGCATTAGTTGAGACTACTAAATACTGAAATTGTATCAGTTGAAAACAGCATAAAAAGAGAATGTACCAAACACCAAATGCAATACCACATTTCTCCATATTCAAAAGTGAGACACACACACTGCATAATCCCATTATTATAGCTACAATGTCTACTATATGTTTTCACAGATTGTGATAGAGTATCCTATTAATCTTATTAAACAATAATATGCCAAACCAAATCATACACTTAAAGTGCTACTGATTTTAAAAACTCCACAGTGATACAAAAAGAGCATTTGTTTTCATTCTGTTTCCCAGTCAAGAACACATTTACATGGAAGTATCACTGAAATTACAGCAATCAGACATCTTATAACACAATTTTACAAGTACTGATATAATTACAAATAGATTATCAAATTACTTTCCCTACAAACATTTTAAATGGTTGTGAAAACCTTCTGTCACATTCAGAGTCCTTCGTAGGTTGTACATATTTAAATCATTAACATGACAAAAAGAGAAAAAAAAACATGGTGGGGGACAGGCAATTGTAGCGGCCCTAAAAGAAAAAAAAAAAGTCTTGTTTTGTTCAAGAGGTAATGATGCTCAAAAAAGTCAGCAATGAGAATGGATGTTTTAGAAACTAACTTTTTTATCTCATTACAACTTTTTCTTCCTGTGAAAAAGGCAACACCATGACAAGCTTTATGGGCAGTTTAAATTGCCAGGGAGTCATTTATAAGGCATGTGCTTTCCCTTATACATTATGTAAAGAGTACAAGTTACAGTCTGTAAGTACTGAATGGAAGCTTTAGTACAGCTACTGCAAACTGCAGCTGGTTCAACATCATAAAAACTTCACTGCCAATCAATCTGCAGACCAGTGATCTGCTGTGGCGACCCCTAAAGGGAGAAACCGGAAAACATTACTTTGCAGCTGGTTCAGACTCACAGTATATAAATGTACAACTTGGATTCCATTGCAGAACAAACACTTTGATATTTCAACGAAGTGTCATAACACTGATTTACAGATGATTGTCCACAAATGTTCAATACTCATATAACAAATAAGTGACTACAAGAAGGTTCACCAAATCATTACTACTCACTAACATGTCTCAGTTATACCTGTGCAGTTGAACAGCATGACAGGCAAATTAGTACAGTTCTATAATTTTATTTTGAACTTGCATGAGTTACAGGCATCCTGTGTGACAGAATGGTTCAGCTGTGGGACAGTATTGACTTGTTGGGTTTAAAATGCTGCTGCAGCAGGGAGCAAGTCACAGGAGAAACAAGTTATCAGTCTAGGGTGTTGTGTAGGAGAGTGGTTTATCTGTGGGCCAATATATGCTTTCAGGTTAAAACATGCTGTACCAATGGGGGCATGACACTGCCGAGACAAGTTTACTCAGGAGGAGAACCACATTGTCATGGATGCTCTGAAGACACACGGGAAATATCTGTTTGGTAAAGGGGGGCCACAACAGACAGAGCAAGCCAAGGCATGGAAGCAAGTGGTGGCTGATGATGAGAAGGAATGGTACCTTGGCACAGTGCAAGAAAAGAGGAAAATGACCTTGTGGGACGTATGAGGACAAAGGCTAGGCAGAACGCTATTGCCTGCAGCATCACTGGTGGTGGACATTGCACAGTCCAGCCTTTACCTCCTGATGAGGAATACTTTCACTCTGTAAGGGGGGATGACTAATGCAGATGAGGATGCCACTGCAATAATCAGATGTGGTGTGGTCACAAGAAGTTTCAGACAACTACAGTGGAACATTAGTGAATAGTTTACTTAAATATGTCATAACGAGATCTACCAGTAATGAAACCTGTGCACATATGGCCTTTACATTTTTCATCATCAGATGGCCTATCCACACCTATACCTCTCAACCTGTTAGCACAAGAAATCTGGAAAAAGCCAAAAATAATGGGAGGGCAAAGGTGCAGAAATGGGGACAGATTTTAATTCTGCTCTTATAAACTTAGAAAGATGTCAGAATAGCATGATTTGGGTTAGTATGCATTTTTGAAGGATATGAAGTTTGAAACTCAAATTATGTCATTATACTTTAATACTCAGTGATTTGCCAGAAAAACACAAATATTATGAAGAACATACCAAAAAATATAAGGGAAAAACCTGGACAGTTGAGAGGCGTGCAACCACATCACATGTAGCAGTGTGTATACAGTGTGCATGGTAAGGATGCACATCTCTTTCAGGGTGAATCACTTCACCTGTCCCAGGTCTCACTAACCACATCTTCATTTAGTTCATTGCAAGGCCAGCTCAAGAAACATCCACTTACTGTGCTTCAGCACAACAGGCTGATGTCAACCATGATGCCATAACTCTGAGATTCATGTCACAACCAGAGGACAGTGCACACAATTGCAAAGTGTACTGGCAGAACCTACAACAGGTGGATAATTCTATGCTCAGTGAAACAGGCTCACATGCTCAACACACTGCGGAAATTACATCACAAGAGGGAGGGGTGAGTCACTATGTAGCACAACACCAGTTTCTTGTGAACAGCTTGAATACCTTGACAAAGACACTACCATTTCAGAAGAAACAGTGCCCCCTACAACATCAACTCAAAGGGGTGACAGGTGAAAGCATATTTCATAATTATCTCCTGACACATGTATGGCTTTGGCTGCCCATGACAAAGTTTGGGGATAAGCTATTGTCACAGACAGATAAGAGTATTACAGGGTATACATGAGTTTCACCAGTACGTGGGAATGGTGGAGGCTAGGGACAATTCAATTATGATCCTCATGCACAACATCTATGGTCATATCCACACACATACTAGTAAACACTTACTAGACTCACAGTGGAAACACAGCTGGACATGAATAGAGGACTGTACTCTCATGTGGGGGATGAGTAGACTGTCCTCCAAGTATTTCCAAAGAAGTGTTGCCCTGAATACAGGTGACACAACCAAAAAGAAGTTCATCAGGCCTTATGAGCTAGCCACAACACATGCTAGAAACTTTTAATCAAGGTCTAACTCATGCAGCAGTATCAAAGCAATGTTTCCCTACATCTGGTAGATCACCCCATTGCAGCAACTCACCATCAGGCACACATGCCAGCATTTGCTCACAGTCTATGGGAGCATCACCCACACTCTCCTTAGGAGACATTGTGATTGTGTATTATACCTTTGATATGCAAGTTATGTTATAGACCTCAGTCAAGTCAATGCAGCAGCCTTTTTTTTTTTTTTTTTTAGATGCATGCCCATGCACTACTCTTCACTACATCTGGAGAGCACTGATGCTGTTTCGGAGGCTGCTACAACATTTATTTATTTTTTATTTTATTTTACATTTGTTGACCAGGCTAGTCCAACTGGATACATGTCCATTTTCAGTACAGGGCCGGGGAGATAAGCTCTAATTACACTAATAATTCAGGAAAATAAAAATTAATACATTGTCAATGGAGACTAACATCAAGAACTTGAGTACAAGGTTTACAAAACAATACAGTACTACTAGAAACTAGATATTTACATAGGAAAGGTTTTGACAATTATGTAGAAGACAAGGAAAAAAGAACAGATTCAAACTAATTATTATGGTAGTTTTGAAGAATAACACTCAAAGAGAAAAAAACACAAACAAGTTAGTATATATACAAAGTGGAACACATGTGGTCACAGCAAGTTGATTATTACAGAATACATATTCTGTGGTAGTTACCAGAAGAGGCAAGACTAGATATCAGAGTAAGGAAGCTTACTATCCCACTTTAAGGGTACTGGGAGGGAGGAAAGCAGTAAGGCTGTACAGGGGGAGTGAAGCTTACTATCCCATGTTAAGGGTACTGGGAGGGAGGAAAGCAGTAAGGCTGTACAGGGGGAGTGAAGCTTACTATCCCACGTTAAGGGTACTGGGAGGGAGGAAAGCAGTAAGGCTGTACGGGGGAGTGAAGCTTACTATCCCACGTTAAGGGTACTGGGAGGGAGGAAAGCAGTAAGGCTGTACAGGGGTGAAGCTTACTATCACGTTAAGGGTACTGGGAGGGAGGAAAGCAGTAAGGCTGTACGGGGGAGTGAAGCTTACTATCCCACGTTAAGGGTACTGGGAGGGAGGAAAGCAGTAAGGCTGTACAGGGGGAGTGAAGCTTACTATCCCACGTTAAGGGTACTGGGAGGGAGGAAAGCAGTAAGGCTGTACAGGGGGAGTGAAGCTTACTATCCCACGTTAAGGGTACTGGGAGGGAGGAAAGCAGTAAGGCTGTACAGGGGGAGTGAAGCTTACTATCCCACGTTAAGGGTACTGGGAGGGAGGAAAGCAGTAAGGCTGTACGGGGGAGTGAAGCTTACTATCCCACGTTAAGGGTACTGGGAGGGAGGAAAGCAGTAAGGCTGTACGGGGGAGTGAAGCTTACTATCCCACGATAAGGGTACTGGGAGGAGGAAAGCAGTAAGGCTGTACAGGGGAGTGAAGCTTACTATCCCGTTAAGGGTACTGGGAGGGAGGAAAGCAGTAAGGCTGTACAGGGGGAGTGAAGCTTACTATCCCACGATAAGGGTACTGGGAGGGAGGAAAGCAGTAAGGCTGTACAGGGGGAGTGAAGCTTACTATCCCACGTTAAGGGTACTGGGAGGGAGGAAAGCAGTAAGGCTGTACAGGGGGGGTGAAGCTTACTATCCCACGTTAAGGGTGCTGGGAGGGAGGAAAGCAGTAAGGCTGTATGGGGGAGTGAAGCTTACTATCCCATGTTAAGGGTACTGGGAGGGAGGAAAGCAGTAAGGCTGTACAGGGGGATTGAAGCTTACTATCCCACGTTAAGGGTACTGGGAGGGAGGAAAGCAGTAAGGCTGTACAGGGGGAGTGAAGATTACTATCCCACGTTAAGGGTACTGGGAGGGAGGAAAGCAGTAAGGCTGTACAGGGGGAGTGAAGCTTACTATCCCACATTAAGGGTACTGGGAGGAAGGAAAGCAGTAAGGCTGTACAGTGGGAGTGAAGCTTACTATCCCACTTTAAGGGTACTGGGAGGAGGAAAGCAGTAAGGCTGTACAGGGAGTGAAGCTTACTATCCCACATTAAGGGTACTGGGAGGAAGGAAAGCAGTAAGGCTGTACAGGGGGAGTGAAGCTTACTATCCCACTTTAAGGGTACTGGGAGGGAGGAAAGCAGTAAGGCTGTACAGGGGGAGTGAAGCTTACTATCCCACATTAAGGGTACTGGGAGGGAGGAAAGCAGTAAGGCTGTGCACTGGGAGTGAAGCTTACTATCCCACCTTAGGCGTACTGGGAGGGAGCAAAGCAGTAAGGCTGTACAGGGGAGTGAAGCTTACTATCCCGTTAAGGGGTACTGGGAGGGAGGAAAGCAGTAAGGCTGTACAGGGGGAGTGAAGCTTACTATCCCACGTTAAGGGTACTGGGAGGGAGGAAAGCAGTAAGGCTGTACAGGGGGAGTGAAGCTTACTATCCCACGTTAAGGGTACTGGGAGGGAGGAAAGCAGTAAGGCTGTACAGGGGGAGTGAAGCTTACTATCACGTTAAGGGTACTGGGAGGAGGAAAGCAGTAAGGCTGTACAGGGGAGTGAAGCTTACTATCCCGTTAAGGGTACTGGGAGGAGGAAAGCAGTAAGGCTGTACAGGGGAGTGAAGCTTACTATCCACGTTAAGGGTACTGGGAGGGAGAAAGCAGTAAGGCTGTACAGGGGGAGTGAAGCTTACTATCCCACGTTAAGGGTACTGGGAGGGAGGAAAGCAGTAAGGCTGTACAGGGGGAGTGAAGCTTACTATCCCACTTTAAGGGTACTGGGAGGGAGGAAAGCAGTAAGGCTGTACAGGGGGAGTGAAGCTTACTATCCCACGTTAAGGGTACTGGGAGGGAGGAAAGCAGTAAGGCTGTACAGGGGGAGTGAAGCTTACTATCCCACGTTAAGGGTACTGGGAGGGAGGAAAGCAGTAAGGCTGTACAGGGGGAGTGAAGATTACTATCCCACGTTAAGGGTACTGGGAGGGAGGAAAGCAGTAAGGCTGTACAGGGGGAGTGAAGCTTACTATCCCACTTTAAGGGTACTGGGAGGAAGGAAAGCAGTAAGGCTGTACAGGGGGAGTGAAGCTTACTATCCCACTTTAAGGGTACTGGGAGGGAGGAAAGCAGTAAGGCTGTACAGGGGGAGTGAAGCTTACTATCCCACATTAAGGGTACTGGGAGGAAGGAAAGCAGTAAGGCTGTACAGGGGGAGTGAAGCTTACTATCCCACTTTAAGGGTACTGGGAGGGAGGAAAGCAGTAAGGCTGTACAGGGGGAGTGAAGCTTACTATCCCACATTAAGGGTACTGGGAGGGAGGAAAGCAGTAAGGCTGTGCAGGGGGAGTGAAGCTTACTATCACGTTAAGGGTACTGGGAGGGAGGAAAGCAGTAAGGCTGTACAGGGGAGTGAAGCTTACTATCACGTTAAGGGTACTGGGAGGGAGGAAAGCAGTAAGGCTGTACAGGGGGAGTGAAGCTTACTATCCCACGTTAAGGGTACTGGGAGGGAGGAAAGCAGTAAGGCTGTACAGGGGGAGTGAAGCTTACTATCCCACGTTAAGGGTACTGGGAGGAGGAAAGCAGTAAGGCTGTACAGGGGGAGTGAAGCTTACTATCCCACGTTAAGGGTACTGGGAGGGAGGAAAGCAGTAAGGCTGTACAGGGGGAGTGAAGCTTACTATCCCACGTTAAGGGTACTGGGAGGGAGGAAAGCAGTAAGGCTGTATAGGGGGAGTGTTAGTCTGGATTAGTACATGGGCATAGCCATTGTGATTTAAGGAGTATTTTTAGTTGTCTTTTGAAGAGTGGTAATGATGTAAGTGATGCTAGTTTGCTGGGAAGCCTATTCCAGGTTTTCCCCACAGAATTAGAGAAAAGAGAATCACCTGCTTTGTTGTAGGACTTCTGGATGGTTACTAGTAATTTATCTGCTGAGCGAAGGGTAGTAAGATTTTTGTAGGGGGAGATGAGGGTACAGAGAATAGGAGTATTACTTGGATGATACAAAATCTTATGGGTGATAGTAAGTTGTTGAAATTGTAGCTGGTTTTGCAGTTCTAGCCATCCCAGCTGTTTAAGATTTTGACAGTGGTGGGTTCGAAATGGGGAGCCAGTGGAAAACCTGGCAATATTGTTATAGGAGGTTGCCAGTTTGTTAAGGTTGCTTTTGGAAAGATTAGTATAAATGGAGGAGGCATAGAAGAGGGTAGCGATCAGATGTGTATGGGCAATGGTAGTTCTGGCTTGAGGGGTAAGGAAAGGTTTTATCCTGTAAAGGGAACCAGGTTTTCTGTTTACAGTTTTAATAGTTGAGTCAATATGGGAGTCAAAGTTCAGGTTGTGGTCAATTATTACACCTAAGAGTTTGGTGGTTGGGTCAGGTGATATGACAGTACCATTGTTGGATGTAACTGTGAGGTCTATTAGGGAGGATTTTAGTGTTGGAGTAAATAATAATTTTTTTCTGGTGTTTAGGAGGAGACACCGTTGAAGGAACCAGTTTTCTACTAGGTTAAATACAGTTTGGGTTGTGGATTGGAGTTCGGATGAAGATGAGGCAGCACAAATAAGTGTGGAGTCATCTGCATACTGTATGCAGGTAGCTTGAGGAAGATTTATATTTAGATCACTAATGAAAATAGAGAAAAGCAGCGGTCCCAGGATAGAGCCTTGAGGGACACCAAGGGTAATAGGGAGATGTGTGGATAGGTGATTGTCCCAAAGGACAGCATGTTGTCTATTGTCTAAGTAGGACTTGAACCATTGAAGTGCCTGTGTGTCACGTGAGAGTAATTTGAGTATGTTTAAAAGTATCTGATGGTTAACCATATCAAAGGCTTTAGAGAGGTCAGTAAAGAGTGCAGAGGAAAGCATGTTGTTATTACGATGTTTGTTAATGCAGTCAGAGAAGGATAAGAGAGAAGTGGTGGTACTATGGCAGGGCCTAAAACCATGCTGGCAGTCAGCTAGTAGGTTATTTTTGAGAAGGTGATCAAGTAGTTGCTGGTGGATGCATTTTTCCATAATTTTAGCTAAAGGAGAGAGCAAGGCTATGGGGCGAAAGTTAGAGAGTTTGGTTGAGTTATCACCCTTGTGAAGTGGGATAATGTCAGAGATTTTCCAGAGAGGTGGGATGGAGCCTTCAGTAATGGTTCAATTAATTAGGATGGAAATGGGATAGGCAAGTACTTTTGCTGCAGTTTGCAGGTATTCAGCTGGTGGGAGATCAGCTGAGGGGGTACATGGTTTAAGTTTGTGGAGTAGGGTGTGGATAAGGGATGTAGGAACTGGTTTTAAATGAAAAGTAGGGGGTATCCTAGGTAATGAGGATGGGAGAGTTGAGCTAACAGTTGGTACGGAGTTTGCTAGAGATTGTACGGTATTGAAAGCATCAGCAATCTGTCTGGGACTGTTAAGGGAGAGACCTGATGGGGTTGGTGTCTTGGAATGGCCTGGGTGTAGAAGTCTATTTATACCTAACCAGAAAGTTTGTGGTTTTTGTTGATGCTTTTCCTGGAGTTTAAAGTAGAATTTTTTTTTATCAAGAAGTATTGATTTTTTTAGTGAAATTTCTCAGCTTTTAAGTTTTGATGATCTGTTGGGTTTTTAGAGTTTCTCCATTTAGACCAGATTTTATTTTTCAATAGGATTTTCTGCCTAGTGTCTTTAGTGAGCCATGGAGCAGCTTTACTTCCAGTTCTTATAGAGCGAGTAGGGGCATGGTATTCCAGGATTTATAAAATAGGTTACTGCTTCCTCAAGTGGGAGTTGTTTTAAGGGTGACTAGTCACAGGCTTGAAGCTCTACTTGGAAGCTTACTGGATTGAAATCTTTTTTGTTCCGGGCAGTTTTAAAGATAGTTTGGTTGGGAATAATGTTTTTTTTGTCTGATTATGTAAGTAAGGGAGTGGTCACTAATATCATCAGGAAGGTTACCTGCTTTATAAGAGAGAGGATGGCTATTCACAAAGATCCAATCTAAGATACTTTCTTTGCTACTGGGTTTATGTATTCTGGTTGAGGTTGTAATTGTTTGGGAAAAGCCATAAAGGTTAATATGGGTTGTAGGTTTGGATTTATATTTATTTTTATTTCCAGTTTGATGACCGGGGATGTCCACTGGGCTCAGGGAGCCTGTTTTCAGTGGAGGCCTGGGGAGAAAAGCTCCATGTTACAAAGTTTCGATACAGATACAATATAGAAAAGAAGAACAATTTACAATTATGTTTCATGCTAGAGAGCAGATCTTGGGTACATGTTACCTTTAGATACAGACACAATATTATTAATAAACAATTTAGTTACATTTCATGTTAGAGAGCAGGTGTAAATTCTTAGGCACATGGTACAAATTTGATATTTACAATATGTACATGTGTGTGGTAGCCTATAATCATAGCTAGAGAGGCTAGTAATCATAGCTGGAGAGGGGTTTAGAGGTGGAGAGAGAATTATAGGACTAGGTGGGGAGAATGCAGTTGCATTTTCTTTTAGAAAGTTAGGATGAAGTACAGCTATTCCAATCTATATTAAAATCACCAAGTACAATGGTTTCTTGTGGGAAGGATCTAGAAAGCCAGCAGAGGATATTTTCTAAGATATTAATGTTATTGCCTGGAGATAGGTAGTAGCATATAATGTATATGGATTTACTAGCATTGATCTGAAGTTTAGAGATAAGGATTTCAGCATTACTATCTAAAGGTTGTTGTACATCTAAAGGAGTAACATTTAACTCAGATTTGTACAGAATTGCTACCCCTCCACTCTTTTTGGTTGTTCAATCTAATCTTAAGATATTATACCCAGGTGGGATGATTTCATTGTCTTTTGCTACTAGTTTGAGCCAAGGCTCTGTTAAACATAGGATATCAAATGAATGTTATGTCTAGCAGAGAGTGTAGTTGGCTAATTATTGTCATTTCATTTCCAATTAAAAAAAAAATTTAAATTGCATGTCTTTTTTAACATTGTTCTTCTTTAAAAACATGGACTGCATCTGTGCTTGTGTTGACACCCACACATCCATCTACATTTCTTCTGTGTGTCTTCTTTTCCACATACAGAATTTTCAAACAAGACATTTGTTCCGGGGACCTATCTTCCTTTGGTAAGGGTGTGTGTATAATGCCCTAGTTAGGGATGGCTGGTTAGTTAATTAACATGCTCAAGCTTAAACCCTGTAACCTTGGTTACAGGAAACAAGAGCCTGAATCCTCTGCACTAACTACCAGGCTAGTAAGAGTTTTGGTGCATTTTTCTAGAAACTGTGAGTTTCAAGGGATGAAAAGTTTACTGTTGCTCAGGCTGAGTCTGTTTTCAATGTGCAACTGTTTTATTTAACAAATGGCCATCAGTGTTTGTAGTTTATCATTCAAGAGCAGTTTTAGTAGCACAGCAGGTAGTATACTTGCTTTTGTGGGTTCTACTCCCACACCATGTAGATGGATTGCTGACACTGCAGTGTACTTTAATGGGGATGGGGGTGCTGAACTCCTTATTGCATGCTCTTTTGGATAAAATGCCTAGTAACTGTGAACCTGTTGTCAGTTTTACCCCCATTCTCTATTGCAATTTTACCAGCTTACCATTTTTTAATGTAATATAGGCAACGCATTCTTCAAGGGCAGCAGACACTGAATTAATGGATGAAGCAATGAAATGTAAAGTTGTTTGCCAGCAGTAACCTCTTCATTAGTTATAAAGGTCTTTAATGTGGAATTATTCAGATGACTTTTACTTCTGCAGAGATTGCTAATATTGATAAATATTGGTGGATTGTAATGAAGTCTGAGTGGCCTTTTATGGCTGAAATGTTATGAAATGGGTAGTTTTATTATTACTGGTTCATAAGTTTTGTTTAATTGCTTACTGGAAAAAAAACGTACAAAACTTTGTGGTGCCGTATCATTCAAGGAATATAATACAATGCAATCAGGAAGGTGAATCAAAGAAAACAAGCATGTATGCATGGTCCTAAAATTGTGTACAAGGGGTCTAGGGTTTGAAAACTGCCCAAAGGTAAACTTAACCCACTACTGGCCAGATGCATTTTCTTTGAATGTAGGTTTCAATGATGTTTTAAGGGCAGAACTTTACTGTTCATACTAAGTCTGTTTTCATTCTGACTGTATTGTTTTCTTTAGCAAATGTCTGTCACTGTAAGTGCTATAAAATTTGAAATAACAGTTTTAAATTAAATCCAAATATCTATAATTATTATAGAATAGTATGCACACTGACAGGTTCGAACAGTGTTTATGGTATTGGGGAGAAAAGGCCAAGTAATAGGACGTCAGTATGGCTGTGGGGGGTGGGGCTGACCCATTCACCTGCCTAGGTCTCCATTTGACCATGGTTTAGCTCTGAGCTTGATGCAAAGTTCAGCTAACAGTTACTGTTGATGTGCCAAAACTGGTTAAGTTTGCTTAGTTTTGGCACTGCAGCCAATCAATTTTAATAGACTACTTTGAGTCCAACAAACCAGTTTGGCCGCAGTGCCACTAAGGTGATATTATAAACATCTGCCATAGTCTAAAGTAGTACATGTTGCTCTGTCACTGCCATAAGTATGATGTTCAGCACTGAATCAGTGCCATGGACTGTTGTCTGTCCAGCTGCAAAATGCAGTCCTTTACTTGGTGTACAATTCCTATGTAAATGCAGTGGAGATGCCAGTTCTACCCGTGGTCTGTTATTTAATCAGTGAAGTGCTTGCTTAATTCCTCACCATCCACAGAGAGTTCCAGTGTTTGTATTTTTCCAATTATATTGCGGTAGTCCCTTCAAACATTCAATTAACACCTGCGGCTTAAAGACAACATGGAATGTACAGCACACGATGTATGTCATTTGCTTTTGCATTGGACCCTAAATGTAATCGCTGCATGGAACAGTAAAAGTCTCAGCACATGAAAAGCTCAACGTTCCTGTAGTTAACAATTCACTAAACTAGATCAGCCTAAGATATACATTGACTATATTGTGGAGCTGGAAAAAAAGATGAATCTTACTAATGTCTCAGTTGGAGTAGGGGATATATATATATATATATATATATATATATATATATATATATATATATATATATATATATATATATATAAAATATACACATACATTGAGGTGCAGGGATTTTTCTCACCTTGAAGATATGTGCATGGAAACTTGCTCCCTTTATTAAAAAAAAAAAAAAAAACATTGTTTTTGTGTGGCCTAATGAGTGACACTGTTTTGAGACCTCCAGAACTTTTACATCTTTTAATCTAATCATTTGTCAACTGAGCAAAAGAGATTCACTATGCTTAATCCTGTTTTTCTCAGCTAGTAAAATGAGAAACTTGATCCCTTTGTATTTCAGTAAGAATATCTTAAGTAGAGTATAATCTCTCCAATCCCTTCATTGTTATTGGCTTTTCAATACATCCACCATAATCAGGAAATATTGCTGATTATTCTCCAAATTATGGACTAATGAAATATACTTGCCAAATGTGTCCCAGTTTGTTTCCTTGATTCAGTTTTCCACATGATTTGAGCTGTCTTACATGTTAAAACAAAGAAGCACGCACTTCTGCCAAATATAATAACATACAAAAAAAAAAAAAAACAAAAAAAAAACAAAAAAACAAAGCTGAGCAAGAGCAAGCTAAGCATTTTCTTTCTTTTTTTATTTTTTTTTTTGTAAAGGAAGAGCACGCACTTTAGGGTGGGCACTTCATTCAGATCCAAATAAAACTGTAAAAAAAAAAAAAAAAAAATATATACAAGTGTTAAAATCACATGTTCTAGTTATAACAAAATCAAATTCAGTCTTTTAATTTAATTAATGTTGGTAATGGAACAACTTGCATTTAAGCCCATCTCTATATGGGCTTGTAGCTATAAATCCATTTTACCTCCTAAGTTCTCTTAGTAAATATTCACATCACACCTCTTCATACCCAGTTCTAACCTGTTGAAGAACTCTAAAATGGAACACATTTTCCACAGGACACCGTGTGTTCCATTTTAGAGTTCTTCAACAGGTTACAACTGGTATGGGAAGAGGTGATGTGAATAATTACTTAGAGGTAAAATGGATCATAGCACTACAAGCCCATAGAGATCTGGGCTTAAATGCAAGTGTTCCATTGAAACCAGCATTAATTAAAAGATTCTGAATTTTATTTGTTAATCACCAGGAACACATGATTTTAACTTGTATATATTGTTTGATTTTTTAAATTGACAGTTTTATTTGGATATGAGGAAGCAGTATCCCTGCGAAAGTGCTCATCCTTTTACAATAAAACTTGTTAAAAATAAGTCTTGGAAGAAAACACTTTGTCTCTGCTCAGCTTTGTTGGTATGCTCACATTTTGTTTTTTATCCTGTCTTACATGTTGACATATTTTGCACTATTTGATATTGTCCACTACTGTGCTATTTTGTAGTGCCATTCCATGCTTTTTGCCAACTTTGTAGTGGATTCTCATACCAGGTGTCCACATCAATCATGGGCCCATCTCGGCACAGGATGCTGTCATTTCTTTTTTTTCTCTGTAACTTTTGCTGCTTCCATAGCACCTGCTTGTTGGTTACACCTGTTTTCAGCAGTGGGCAGACATGTACATCCATATCTTCAGTGACAGACCTTTATACTTTTCCTCACATCTGCTGCCAATCTTCAAATTCTCCACACAATGATCTTCCTCATATTTTCCATTTATGTTGATGTCAGTGCATTGTCATAGCTTTGTATAATGAAATGCTGTCAGTACTGATGGATACTTTTTCATCAGGCGTTACTTGATTTATTACTAACACAACAGCTCATAGTTATGCTTGACTAAAGTCATTTTGTCCCTCATTATACAAGACTACTTCAGATCATGATAAAATACAGCTACACTCTTATGTTTGGCTAATAATTTCAGTTTTGCAGACCACTCAGTAAACCATGTAGGTACTACTGATGCGGATGATTTTTAAAATTGCAGTTCTGTTATCACAGTCTATGGTCATAACCGATCTAATTAATTTATTCATACCAGTGACACTTCAGATCCAGTGTTTGCTTGCTCTAGCACATACAATCTCCACTTCAACATGGTGCAAATATGTGCAATCAAAGTTGTCAACAATGCATCATCATATAACCATCCCTGGATAAGATAATCAACAACGCATATGCAAAGCTATGGAAATGATTAACAATGACACAGGAAACCTTCAGACACTGGACCCAACCCAGTTCAGTTGTGTCAAAGACGGGTCATGACAGGAAACCTTCAGACACTGGACCCAACCCAGTTCAGTTGTGTCAAAGACAGGTCATGCCTACTGAACCTGGTGAGCTTATCCGAGAAAGTCACCAAGGCAATGGATGAAGGCAAACTGGTGCATCCTGCCTACTTGACTTATCAAAGGTATTTGATACAATACCCCACTACGGGGTTATAAACAAACTCACAGATTAGGCATAAACCTCTATGTAACTCACTAGATAGCTAAGTGACTGACAAACAGGACCCATGAAGTTAGGATTGGAAAGACCACTTCCACAAAGAGGGTGGTCACTAATGGAATTCTCCAGGGATCTGTGTTGGTTCTGCTCCTCTTTGGCACCTATTTTTCAGAAGTTAAGGCCAATATCAAGGGCCACTTGCTTACCAAGCTTCCAGATGATTGCAAGCTAGGAACAATCACAGAAACCTCCCAAGATAATAGCATCTTACAGGAAGGTCTAACACAGAGAAATGACTGGTGCCACAGACATGGCTTAAAACTCAATACCAAGAAATGGATAATAGTACCTTTTGGGAAGTCAGCCACCCAGGGTAATTACCTCATTGGTAAAACACCCCAAAACTAGAAAATGTAGTCAAGGATTTGAGGACTCGTAAGGTAGTAAGAAAATCATGCTGTCATTCAACTTATAAGTAAGGGCAAGGCATCTAAGCCCAGGGAAATCATTGTGCCACTGTACTCATCCCTCATAGGATCATCATTGGGTATAATGCCGCCTTCAGTATGTACCTGATCAGACACATGCAACAACTGGAATGTCCACAGAGGTTCCTCACAAAATGTATACAGGGTGTATACACAATGTTTTATGCAGATTGCCTCAAAGCCCTGTCTAAATACTCTGTTTCATATAGACTGCTGACAGGTAATTTATGCCTTATATACAACGCATCCTTGGGTCCTACTATGATAGACCTTTTGCATATCTGCAAAACAAACAGCAACAGATCTGCTAGATCTAAAGATTTAAACTTTGCTTGTGACTTAAATAAGACATGCTGGAGGGACAGGCATGGATCCCAGAGAATCTCCATTTTCTAGAACAGGCTTCCCATCCATGTGAAGCAGAGCCCTTCCCTAACCCTATTCAAGTGCAACCTGCATCAGTGGATGGGAAATCAGGAATTCACCCCTGGTCTGACACCTATGTCTCTGATGGACAGAGTCAGACATTAAATTGTGTCCTAACTAGCATACACCCCTTAAAATAATCTAAGGCACAATAACTTGTGGGATACATTTGGGTTGCAAGGTTAAGCTTATAAAGTCCCCAGTGGTCACTGACCTAGTATACACCTGTGAACTTGTACAGTCACTTGTTGCAGCTTTATTATTTTGTCCATATCAGAAGTGCAGTATATACTGCACCAACATATACAGCTCAAGTTTACTGCACTGCATTTGCAATTCAGTAAAACCTTTGGACCAAAATACTAATGACCATTCAGTTTGGAGGCACACTCTTCCTACAACACTCCCCACAACATAATGTTGTTGTTGATGGTCACTTCAAGAATAAAAAGCTGTTTAGGATCAACCGTTCCCATCCCAACACTGCTGAAGCACCTTTTTTGCTTCCTCAAGTGTAGCTTTTTGTTGTGGACCCCATATAAAATTTGTTTCCTTTCTAAATAACTTAAAGTCTAGTCTCAGACTCAGATCTATATGGGGTAAAAAAAATCTCCAAATCCCACAACTTCAAGAAAAGCTTGTGCCTGCTTCTTTGTTTTAAGAATCCTGTACCTCAAGGACACTGTTCATTGCAGCTTCAGGCACTTTTTGTTTGGCAGCATTGCAAACATACCTTTCAGCTGCCCAGAACTTCACAGAATGTCCAGATTTTTCTCATATGTTTTTGGTCGGTTCCTCATAAAATTTGTGGTTTTCTAACAAATCGTTGAAGACTGAAGTCAGTAAATAATGGCAGACATTCTCAATTTCAGGCATAATATCCTTCTACTGCGCACACTAATGCTAAACCTGTTATTCTAGCAGCTTTCTACATTTATAAAATGAATATTTAAAACCTGTACCTGATTGTTGGCCTTTGTCCCTAACTATTTTTTTTTGCTTTGTCAAGAAATATGATCTCAAACCATTCCCAAAATGTTTTACTGCTGTTCTTGTGGTATTTTATTTTGAGCAGTAATCCATCCTTTCTTTTAAAGACAGTGCCATAAGTGCAGTCAAATTCCCCCCAGCATCTGTTTTCCACTGTATTGGTGATAGGAGAGCAAACAGATATGCTGGGTAGTTTCAGTTCAGCTAATTCTCTAGCTACAAATACATGGCACAAAGATGGGCAATCAATGTGGCAGAATCTGAAAGTGTACTGCCAGCTCTCCCAAGTTAAGTCAAACTGTGTTCTGCTGTTCTTGTCAATCAGAATCAAAAATTCCATTTGGTAAGTCTGTTACTGTATATTAAGGTCAAGTAACTGTTTAAATCTTCTCCACAACTGGAATGATATTAGTAACTGCTACTACTGGGGGGGGGGGGGTCAGGTGCCCCTTTATTCAAAGCTTAGTAGTAAACAGCCACTCGCCATGTTCCCTTAGGTCTTCTCACACTATAGTTGACTGTTGTAGGGGATCATTGCCAAATGAAGGATGCCTACTTGCAGTAATGCCTGGATGATTTCAGAAATGTGTCCCCTATAGAAAATAGTTCTACCTCAGATTCATGATACTCATTGGATGTAGCATATACACTGGTTTCCACTTCACACGACCATGAATTACAGTTTTTGTTAGTGAGAGAGCAGTGTTTCACTCCAAATTAAAAGGTCCAGTTGTGGTTTAATAATCTACTTTACAGTACATCAATAAAATAATTTTTGATATAAATTCCAAAGAAACAGCCAGAGCGAGCCACCAATTTAAATATTCGCTTTATTAGGTACAAATCCAAGTTAAGCGCTTTTGTCCCCCAACATTACATGGGACTTCTTCAGAACTAAAAACCATCTTGCTTTACCAGTTAAAATACCTATCAATTAACCAAACAACTATTCAGTTAAGACCAATTAAAATTTTTAACCGTCAATATGTCTCGGTTTCAATAAACAATTGATACTAGTGTATTTGTTCAAGCCAGGATACACAAAGGCATTCAGCCTTAACTAACATTTTAGTTCACATAACTAAAGATGTTCCAGTAAAAATTTACTTTGAACAATAGGGACAATCTGTTGTATCACAGAGAACCCAAAAACATGTTCCTTGTACTCAGTAACATGCTTACATAAAGCATTGGTTTGTTTACCATTTTTAATGTCCAAAAGGTGTTCATACATTCTTTTCCTTAAAGGCCTGGACGTTTTTCCTATACAGAATGCAGACACTGTAAATGTTGTGCAACATACACAACTTTTTTAATTGACATGAAAGTGTCCATACATTTTAAACTGAAAGTCAGCCAGTTTAAACTTCAACCCTGTTGTAATTATATAGGGGCATTGTCTGCACATCCCACATTTGTAGTTTCCAAAGGACCTGTTACTACAGTTTGATGTGTTTATTGATGTGTTAACTTTCTAATAAGTTTTTAAGGGACCTATCCCTTTTAAACACAATAGTCGGCTTAGTACCCAGCTTAGTGGACACAATTTTGTCAAAGGCAAAAAAAAAAAAAAAAAAAAGTTTTTGTTCAGGATTTTCACCGCCGCCTGACTATCCTTATTAAACACCATTATGAAGGAAAAGTTCCTTTTAACATTTGTACTTTTTGTCTGTTTGCTATCTTTTATTATACCAATTTCATGCCTATATTCAAGTGGAGTAGTCTGATGGCATAACATTAGTTTAAAAATCCCTTTCCTTCTTTTTAATTTAACTTCTTTGCTCACATTTTCCAAAACTGTTTCAGGATAGCCCCTTTTCCTACAATATCCAGTACAAATTCAATCTGAGGGGTAGAACCCCCTTCGTCTGTTACCATCCTTGCTGCTCTTACCAATTGTCCTTTAACCACTGATCTCTTTTGGTAAGGCGGGTGGCAGCTACTATATTCCAAATAGGAGTTGGAAAAAGTAGGTTTTTGATATATCTGAGAATTTAATTTCTTATTCACAGGATCTACCAAAATTTTAACATCCAAATAATAAACCCTCTGTGTGTGAAAAGTATAAGTGAATTCAAGGAACCCAGTAGTGTTATTGATGTAATTTAAAAACTCCTCCAATTGTCTTCCAGAACCAGACCAAACTAGAAACAGCTCATCTAAAACTTTTGTGTAGTATTTTATATAATCCGAATACCTACTGTTGAAAATGTATTCGGATTCCCAACTTCAAATGTGGGATGTGCAGCCAATGCCCCTACATAATTACAACAGGGTTGAAACTTAAACTGACTGGCTTTCAGTTTCCAATGCATGGACACTTTGCTACATACACATTTTTTGATTCACATGTAAAGTGTTTACAGTGTCCTGCATTCTATATAGGAAAAACGTCCATGCGTTTAAGGGAAAGAATGTATGAACATCTTTTGGACATTAAAAATATTAAACAAACCAATGCTTTATATAAGCATGTTACCGAGTACAAGGAACATGTATTTGGGTTCTCTGTGATACAACAGATTGTCCCTGATGTTCAAGGTAAATTTTTACCGGAACATCTTGAATTATGTGAACTAAAATGGCAGGTAAGGCTGAATGCCTTTGTGCATCCTGGCTTGAACGAATACACTAGTATCAATTGTTTATTGAAACTGAGACATATTGAGGGTTAAAAATTTTAATTGATCTTAATTGAATATTTGGTTCATTCATTGATTAATTGGATAAGGTATTTTAACTTTTAGAGCAAGACGGTTTTTAGTTCTGAAGAAGTCCCATGTAATGTTAGGGGACGAAAGCGCTTAACTTAGATTTGTACCTAATAAAGAGAATATTCGAATTGGTGGCTCTGTCTGGCTGTTTCTTTGGAGTCTTATTGTGCTTTTAATTTCGGTTATAGCCATTGCCCCTGTAGCTATTAATATTAGCAATCTAGCCCCTGGTCTTATTTCTGTCTTTTCCTCCCTTAATAATTTTTCTCTACAAGTTGTTTTCATAATCTTACTTGATTTACTGTGAACATGGCTATGTCGGCCCTAGTATCTATTATTAGGATTACATCACGTTCCTTTACAACAAAGGAAATGTCAGGTACGCAGAGGAGTCTCAATCTCCAGGTATAATGCCTCTTGCTTGCCTCTAGCCATTCAGTACCCACCTCCTTATCGTAATTCTCTCTCTTCTGGAACTGTCCATCTCTTTACACCTTTTCTCCCCAATTTTGTTCACTGGTAAACAGTTTTTGCCACTCACTCAAATCTTCATGAGTGGGTAGATAAAGGTATAAAGTGTTACAACATACTTGTCCTTCACGTACACTCCTTAACAGGGTAGTACTTTCACCTCCATCATATCTCCCTGCATTCTTTCCAATGAGACCCCCATTAACTTCTCTATTTCTCATGTAAATCATTCAGGCTTATTCTGTCAGTTTTTTCTCTACAACCACACTAATAAATAGATAGATATAAATCTGCCATACATTCATGCATTCACTTGGTTATCTCATGGTTTTCTTTTCTTTGTCTTCAGTGAACTATCCTAGTTAAGTCATAGTTCGCTTTCAGCCCTACTGATCCTCCCAGGGCAATCATCAATTGCCCCTTCCACCATGTCAGTGTATGCTTGACCAAATAGTTTCTCACTGAACTTATTGTAAGTTATGGATCAGATGCTGCTTTATTTAATACAGCCATCTTTGCTAAGCACTAATGAATAAATGAATGCCTGCTTGGCTATTTCTCACAACACCTGATTTGTTTCATTAACTGATTTCCATAATTTATGCTCATCGGGAATTGCTACTTGAAATAGAAAAGCTAACTAGCTAATCAAAACTATATATCACAGCTTGCTGGACTGACACCATTTAAAACCTGTTTTAGCCAGGAAACAGCACACTAAACAGACACCTGTTATCTCTTCTTGAGTTTACATTACAGCTTTTCTGGCAGTTAAAGAAACTATAATATAGTTGCTCCTGATGACATCATCAATTCAGTCTAGTTGAGCATGTATATTTTGAACGTGTGCTGTACATATCCATCATCTGTCTCTTTCCTTTCAGTTAAAAGATGCATATTTAAAGCTGGTTTACATAACATGTTACCAAGGATGGTCTTGATGTAATCTAAGCTGGACACATAGCATTGCTGTGTGCAAAATCAAACCTATTCTATTCTCTGCTTTACAAAAATAAATAAAATAATAATGTTGTGTGTGTCAGTGTAATCTGATTATGCGGCTGCTCTTGGCATTTCTCATTCAGATACTGTGTTTTCTTACTGAGCTCATATATCATAGAGCTAAGAAGTACTACCCAGCTTCCCCACTACCTTTGCTTACTTTTTTACTCTTATCCTCTAGATTTAATTCTTCTAAGGCTTTTGTTACCAGGTCAAGGATCCACATTTTTAGCAAACCCAGGTTATTCTACTGTTGAAGCTACTCTTAACACTCCTCCCGGAATTATGTCCCCGTTGCTAGTCGCATCTTTTCTGGGAACAAAAACAATTGCTGGATGTCACTGCAAATTTGTCTCAATCTACTCTGCACCCTTTATATTCCACACTCCTACCACCTTTCTTGTGGGTTGATCAAAATGATTAGAATTATAACACAAGGAAAGTAAAACTAAGACTTTAAATAATCCCCAAAAAACAGCAGATAGTAGAAAACAACTCACTGAATAATCAAAATGAAACCAAAACACTGTACTTTACTTTGACAGATGAAAAAATGGTACTCCAATATGGGGGGGGGGGCATTCTCAAAATCTTTGTTCAGGTTTCATAGTTTGTGTGTTTGTCCACTAAGGTACAAAGAGGGACACAAACTTCTAATTAATCTAATACAACAATACTGGTGTAAATGAATTTCCTTAAAATATCTTATCAACAGACTTGTGTATGAAATTCACTATTGCTAGCTAAGCGTCCCTTATTTGTAATCATGACATAGTTCACCATTACTTAAGCTATACATGCAGGACTTTGCATTCCTGACTGTAGGACACATCTTATTCTGTACTATCACATGACACTACCTACTTACTAGCAAGACTCTGAATGCTTTTCAGTGAATGGTCATTCAAAATTCAATTCTCTGACACACAAGCTGGATTTTCAAAGTAGCAGCACGTAATGTATTTCAGAAATATCTGCATTGTACCAAAGGGGGCAAAGACCCTTCAAACCCAGCTAAACATAGGCCAGTTTGAATTCTGATTACAAAGTTTTTATGTCTATGCTAGCTAAGAGTATGGAAAAGGTGGAGCCAGATTTGATAGATATGGATCAAGGTGTTTTTGTAGGGAAGACAAACATTTGACAGCATTAACAGACCAATGATGATTCAGAGGGAAGCAGAATGTAAGACAGTGATGCTATTATTGGTGGGTCTTGATGCAGAGAAAGCATTCAGTAGATTCTGCTAAGATTTTATAAGTAGGGTAATAGAAGCATTTGCATCTCCTGATGGAATAATAGGGTTAATTACGAGGCTAGGTTGGAGGTAAACATTAAAGTGGGAGGGGTCCTCTCTAACAAACTGTTTTTGATCAGAGTGCCCAGTCTTTATACTTGGTATTCTACAGACTGCTAATAGGTGACCTATGTCTGGTATACAAGGCATCCAACAACCAAATACTGATGGCTCACCTGCATATCAGCAAGTCAAATGTCATAAGAAATATAGTCTAGGGATCTAAACCTCTTCAGCAACAACGGAATTGCTTGGAGAGAGAACAGACTCCCTATCCATATAAAATAAAGGTCATCCCTCTGCATATTCAGATGCTACTTGGATCTACGGATGGATAATAGAAATTTTACCTCAGAACTGCTCATTGTACTACTAATCAATAAAGGAAACTCCTAGATGCTTTACCCCAGGCATGCGTCCCCTCAGATTATCTACAGTATAATCCCAGTATTTCTTACTATGGGTAAAATAAAATTATCAACCATGGTGTGGGTAAGGCAAATCTAACACCACCAAATGGGATAGGTTAATTCAAGCACCAAAAGGGAAATTGGCTAGGCTTAAAGTGGCCCGCAAGGGTGGTTAGCCTAGTACTTACCTATGAATCTACAAATCTAAAAGGGTGTCCCTTTTTTTCCGTTATTTGCATTAGATTTAGAGCCACCAGCAAATAAAATGAAGGACTCATAAATTCAAAGATGTAACTTATATTATTCAAGAAAAGTCGACAATACTTGCAGATGATATTTTGTATTTAATAAATCCAGAAAAGGACATTTTGGTGTTGTGGAACATTTTTTAAACAATAGCTGCTTTAGTAATATCAGATATTGCAAAACAACCAATACATTTATTTCTTCCAGTGGTTGGCCAATTTAACTATCATCTCTAACATTTATCCATAACATTTTCACATTAGGCTCAACTCCATAGCTGGAGGTTATATATCGTGAAACGTTTAACAAATTATTTTTCATATTTTACATTGTGTTGTTATACTCTGTCGTAAATGTTAGACCCATTGTTTCTTCTTTTTCACTTTTTTATCCCATTAATCAGATTAGTGACTGCATTGTACCCTGCAGTTTGCTTTCCAGTAGATCCCATTCCTTCGGATGTACAGCACTTGGAGTACACTCCAATATTTCTCTAACTATTCTTGACTTTCTCCATTATTGGTTTAACCTACTGTATACTGGGGTTCTTGGCCTGTCTTCCATTTTCTTATTACTGCCTTTTTAGCTACCATCAATATTAGTGCTAGCAGTGCCTTTACGAATTATTTTACTCCTGATAAATCTATCCAGTTCAAACAGAAATGTAACTTTTCCATGGACTATTCGATTCCTATCAGCTCTCTAATGCTTACAAGATCCTATTTGTATTTTCCCATTTTTTACATGACAAAAGAAGCATCCACAATCCCCTTTTATATTTCTTTCACACCTCCAACACATTTCACTTGCTTCTATGTACAGCCATCCTATACAGCTTGTCCACTGTATAAAAAAAATTTGTGCAGACATTTCCATGAAAATATTTTGAATCGTTTCCTTTCTGGGAGTTATAGAGATGTCACTCCATTTGCATGCCATCATTTCTAGTCCCTCGCTTTCTTGCCATTCTCTAAAATGTGTCACCTTTCCTTTCCAGACATCATTAAGCATTGTGTTTTAAACTCTGCTCATCAAACTTTTATATCATGTTTCAGTTTCCTTGTCTCTATCAATATTTCATATTTTTTGTGAGGGAGTCTATGTAATATTTCTGTACAATGTCATGCATGCCCCATTAACATCTTTATTTGAATGTGTTTTACCCCTAAATATCACCAGTCTAATCTTCTTTCTCCTCATCTTATCTGCTCCCAATAGTAAACTTTCCCATCACTGCCCCACCAACCATCCACTGTCTTTGTGTTTATGGCACCTTGTTGTTTAATTAATCCTAAGGGGTCACACTTCAGATTTTCATACCCGATACTTCTTGCTCCTTAAGATTTCTAAAACTTTACCATAAATCTCTCCTAACTGGATTCTTTCTCCCTTTTTTGACATTTTAGTTGAAGAGTAATCGTTCCACTAACAAACTTTTATCACTTTCCTTTACATTGTTCTTTACCATTTTGCTGCATACTCCATATTATTAAATTGGTAGATTAAGCATAGGTTTGTCGTTCTATAATATTCATGTAAATGGAGCACTGCTAAACCATCTTCTATTAGCAATATCATTTCTTGACACTTTAGGTCTTTTATCTCCCCAGATTAGCCTCATTACTTCCTTTTAGAGACCGTCCCAAAACAGTTTTCCAGTGAAATAAAAGCTTGAACTGTATACGGTATTAACTGCACCACAACATTTTTTATTGTTTGTATTCTTTGATCTAAATCACATTTTATACGTTTCCATTTTATCACATTCAGAATACTTTAAGTGCTACCCAATTCCATGTTTCCTCAGATAAATCTTTGGCCTTTGCAGATTATCCATACACCGAAATATTTTAACAGTGTCCCCTCCAGTTGAGCATACATCTGCATAAGATTACATGAGGGGACATAAGTTTTACATATTGCTTTTCTTTTATCTTAATTTATTTTGTAACCCGTTATCTCTGTGAATTGTTTTAATATTTCTAAAACTTGTAATATATCCCTGTCAGGACCGACAATATACAGAACAATATTTTCTGCAAACACAGCTATCTTTTCCTCCATACCTTTCCAATTCCATCTCCTAATTTCAGACTGTCTTGCCTTTCCTGCTATTGGTTCTAGGTATATAGCAAACAAGAGTGGTAGAAGGGGGCAGCCTTGCCCCCCCCCCCCATCTATTGTAAATGCTGCAGTTACCATAACATTAATCTTTACTAGTGCTGTTGTTCCCTTATAAATGTCTTTCACCAAATCAAGGAGAACCCCATTTGTTCAACCTTTCCCATAGGACTGCCCAGTGCACCCAGTCGAATGCTTTCTCAGCATCCAGTCCCAGCAGAACTAAGCCCTTCCTGTCTCTTTCTACTTCCATATGAATTGTTTGTTTTGATATCAATAAATGTCTGTCTGCTTTTCACAAATTCACACTGATCATCCTAAATTAGCTTAGGAAAGATTTTAGCAAATCTGCCTGCTAGTATGGACAAATACTTTATAATCATAATTTAAGATCGAAATAGGTCTGTATGACCTAGGATTACAGGGTTCTCTTCCCTCTGTTAGGATGACTTCTATTACTTCTTTGTCCCATGATTTTGGTGTCACTTTTCATGTGAAATCTCATCAAAAAGGTTATGCCAAATTGGGGTGACAGTCCATTAATACTTCTTCCATACCTCCACTAGAAATCCATCCCACACTGCTGTTTTCTCTAAGGCTTGGACTCGCAATTACTTGTCTATCTTTTGTAATGTGGGGCATATTAATTCTCTGCCTTCTTCTACCTCTATTCCGGTTATTTCTAGCCCCTCTATAAAATCTTCCACTTTCCTTAACCAACCCTTTTCTCGGTTTGCTGTATAATTCCTAATAGAGGAAATATTTAGACAATGCTATCTCACTGGGATTTCTACTGGTATACGCTATGGTCAGCGCACAAAAATAGGAGCAAAACTCAGGTATGTTCTTCAAAGTAAAACAGAAACATGCCCAATTTTCCTCATAATTTTGCATTATGCGTCTATGTTTTAACATTAACAAATAAAAACAGCAACAGGGATTCTGTTTTCTCCATCGCTTCACCTGTACTAATGTACTGTGCAGTCGTGGGAATGCAAGTCCCATACGCATGCATAGCACTTCAGTATAACGAATACTAAGTGGAAGACAGAAGTGCTTTTACAAAATCTCAATACATAACTTATTTTTGAAAAGAAAGTACTTATGTACTTACCATAACATTCCATCTGTGTTATCCATCTTCATTTATCCTTGACCTGAGTTTGGTTCTAAATATCAGAACGGACTCAGCCATTATTACAGCCCGCAAGAGTCAAAAACTCTTAAACTTAAGTCCTACCCAGAATGCTCCTCTCCCAAGTACCTCAGATCAAGTTTGCATATAAAAAAAAAAAAAAACAGAAAGTAGCTTTGTAATAAAACCTTCATGGAAACCATATCTGGAGTCATGGGCGAAAATTTGATACTTAGGACCATAAATCATTTCACCAAGAGGTTTGAAAGGAAGGAGGATGGAAGATGGGCAGTCAAGTATAAATGAAGATGGACAACACAGATGAAAAGTACACAACTTCTTTATCTGATATTGTCATTCTTCATTTATTCCTTGACTTGTGGGACAGAGTCCCCAGCTACCTTAGATCTTGGGAGGACACATGGAAGGATATTCCTGAGCACTATAGAACCAAATGATGCTCTTCCCCTCGAGACCAAATCCAAACTGTAATGAATAATAAAGGTGAGAGGGGTAGCCCATATTACTGCTGCACAGATCTTGTCCATGGAACTGTTAGATTGGAACACTGCTGAAGTAGTGACTGCTCTGGTACAGTGTGCCTTAACAGGCCCAGGTAACTCAACTTTCTTCTTCTTGTGTATCGAGGAAATACAATATTTAGCCATCTAGATAAAGACTTTGGTAACTGGCTTGCCCATTTTAATACTTGCAAAGGAAACAAACAGCTGATCGGACTTCCTTATGCCTTTTGTTCTATGAAGATAGATGCAAAATTGTCTATGAACATCTAGTAAATGCAAACAGTACTCTCCTTTGTTTGAGTAACTGGAAAAAAATACTGGTAGATTGACTGCCTAACTGATATTCTTTTTTGACACCACCTTTGGCAAAAAAGGAAGAATTCGTTCTCAAAGAAACCCTGTCGTCGTGAAATATCAAATAAGGTGGTTTACAAGACAAAGCTTGAATTTCAGAAATCCGTCTGGCAGAAGTTACAGCCACCAAAAAAAAAAAAAATGTACTTACCATAACATTCCATGTGTGCTGTCCATCTCAACCATTATTCTCACTCATGGGTTGGATCTGATCCCTCGGATCCATCTTGGCCTTTCCACAAGCTGGAGGCCTTCAGCAAAGCTCGTGGGCATTGTTCCTTACCCATAATGCAACTACCTCAGATCTTGTTTGCCCCTGACAAGTCATAGAGGTAACTGTTTTCATAGATTAACCAAAAACATTATTTCTGAGGCTATAAAGTCCTGTAATACCCAATTAGTACTACTCTGTCTCCCAGTAATATAGGCAGGGGATAATGGTGGGTGGGTTGTGAGAATAAAGGTCGAGATGAACAACACACATGGAACGTTATGGTAAGTACACAACTGGTGGACTGCATCCCAAGCAACCTGATTCTTGAGTGGTTCATCGGAGAATATTTCTCAGAACCAAAAGCTGCTTTACTCCTAGAGGCCAAATCCACTTTGTAATAAGTAAAAAAAAGTATGAGGTTTTGCCCATGTTACTGCAGCACAGATGTAATCGAACCTGAAAGGCTGTAGAAGTAGCTACTGACTTAGTGGAATGATCTTTAACAGGGTTAGGAAGAGTTTTGTCCTTAGAACTGTAAAAGAAAGAGATACATTGTGAAAGCCATTTGGATAAGGTAACTTTGGACACAGGTTGGCCTTTTCTAATATCAGAAAAAGAAATAAACAGTTGATCTGACATTCTTATTCCTAAAGTTCTGTGCAAGTCGAAGCGTAATTGTCCATGAACGTCCAGAAGATGCAGTGAATATTCCCCTTTATTTTGGAAGTTTGGGAAGAAAACCGTCAGCTTGATAGACTGGTTAAGGTTACTTTCTAACACAACTTTGGGTAGGAATGACGGGTTACTACGTAAAGAAACTCTGTCCTTACAGAATACTAGGTATGGTGGCTTGGCAGATAAAGCTTGTAATTCCAAAGCTATCCTTGCTGAGGTAATAGCCACTAAGGAGTATTTCAATTCACAGGTTGAAGATGGTTCAAAAGGAGGATAGATAATATTTAACAATACAAAATTCAGATACCAAGGTGGTGATGGGTTTTTGGATGGAGCTGTTATTATTGCAGTTCCCTTCAAGAATGCCTTACAAAGTCTGTTTAACATGATTTCAGAACCAGTTTCTCCTATATGAAAATTTGAAATTGCTGCCAACTGAACCCTAATAATGGCTGCAGTAGCACTTCATTGAAAAGTTTTGCCAAAAATTCTAGAATGGAATGCATGGGTGCAGTAAAGGGATCTATTGGATTATTGCTAGCCCTTGAAACAAATCTTTTCCATTTACCTTTGTACAATTTACATGTAGATGATTTATGGAAAGATAAAATATGTTTTACTGGAGATGAAAGAAAACCTGGTAACTGGGGGAAATGGAGCAGCCAAGCTGTCATATTGAGACTGTCCAGATTTGGGGTGAACCATCCCTGACTTAGCAGGTTCCAGAATCCATGGTTCACCCTGCAAATGAGGCTGAAGGAAGAGGAACAAAAATCTGTCGAGGCCAACAAGGAGCAATTAGGATTATTATTAGGATTATTGTCGTCTCCAAGAAAATTGCTTTCTGCAAAAATTTGGGAATTGGCAGAAAAGCATAAAGAAGTCCCAGGGGCCAATCATGAACAATTGCATCCTTTGGTGACTCCCCAGCATGAGGATCAGTGCAAAACAGTTACTGCATTTGGCACTGGTGGGCGATATAAAACAGATCGCAGCAAGGCTGGGCCCATTTTAGGAAGATCTGTTCCACAAGTTTCTGACTGAGGGCATATTTGTGCGGCCATAAAATGGCTCTGCTCAATTTATCTGCAATTACATTGGATTTCCCTAGAATGTGCATTGCTGTCAGAAAGCAGTTGGAGGTATCTGCCCACTGCAAAACCCTCCAGGCTTCTCGACAAGGGGGGTAAGATCTGGTTGCCCCCTGTTTATGTACCAGACCACAGACATGCTGTCTGACTGGATTGCTCTTGTTCCTAGAGGGAGGGAGTCTTGAAATGCTTGCAACACCAAAAGCACCACCCTCATCTCCAGCATATTTATGTGCAAATGAGGCTTGTGTTGTTGCTAGATGCCTTGAACTGTCTTCACAAGATAATGCCCCTGCTCACCTTATCTGGGAAGCGTCCGTGGTCACTGTGGCTTGGATTGAGTGGTGGGATAAAGGGACGGCCTTGAGATACCAGAGGAGAGTAAATCCACCATTGGAGATCCTTTTTACAGGAGTTGGTTATCCGGAGTATCAAAGCAGCCATTTTCCCCAGTACTTGGGAGAACAACTTGGCAGATGCTCATTTTTTTCTGATTAGCAGTCTGACATAATGGCGAAGATAGCAAAGCTTTCACAAGACAGAGTAGACTATCATTGTAGTTGTGTTTATGTCTGCTCCTATGAATACCAAGCTCTGACATGGTTCAGAGTAGATTTTTCACAATTTATGATAATACCTAGTGAGGAACAGTTGTAGAGTGTTGTCCCTTGGCTTGCAGCAGAAGATGCCAGGGTGGGTACGAGACAATCGTCCAGATACAGAAACAAGTGGAATCCTTGGTGTTTCAGATGAGCCACCACTACTGCCATGCATCTGGTGAACACTGGAGGCTGTAGTGAGACTAAAGGGCAGAGCTCGAAACTGGAAGGGGCTGGCTCCTAGCCAGAAGTGCAAGTGCCTTCTGGATTGCCTTTCCATTTATATTTGGTAGTACACATCCTGAAAATCTATAGGGCACATCCAATTGTCGTTTTCCAGGACTGGAGGTATCGACTGCAGTTTCACCATCTGGAACTTGGTCATTTTCACAGAGTTGTTCAAATTGCCGAGATCCAAGATGCGTCTCCAGTCCCCTGTTTTCTTTGGAACTTAAAAGAATCTTGGAAAAGTTCCAAATCCTCTCTGGTCTGCGGGAACGTCTTGGATGACTCTCTTTTTTTTAAGCAACTTTTGAATTTCTAATGTTGCTTGTTCTTTCTGACTGAGTGGAACATCTGGAAGTGATTGCTTGCAGGAGTGGGGAAGGAGAAGGGGACATATCCCCTGGATATTATGTCCTGCACCCATTTGTCATTTATTTTTGCCAGGTTTTGCGGTGCAGAGACAGTCATCCCCTAACTGCCTCCAGAAGCAAACAGTCAGGCACCCCTGACTGTTTGCTTCTGGAGGCAAACAGTCAGGGGTGCCTGACTGTTTGCTTCTGGAGGCAGTCAGGCACCTCTTCAGGAGCACTGAAAGGGCCTACCAAAAAAAAAGATTCTCTGGCGCCATGATTCTGTGGGCCTCCCCTACCATGAGGATGGCATCTTCCATTATTGCTCCCCCCTCTGCCTCTAGGGAAATTTTCACCCTGTGTGTCCTGGAAAGACCTTTGTGATTTTGTGAACCACATCTTCCCACCACCTCTCTAACCTCTGGGAAAAGGTCTGTTAGGTATGGAAAAATGTACTCCAATGGCAGACAAGGTCTTGCATTCCTGTTTACAATGGATAAGAGTATCTTTTGCTTTATGCCCTAAAAAGAGACAAGCCATCAAAAGGGGCATTAATAAAGGAACACTTGAAGGGATCAGTGAAATTGCAAGGTCAGATCCAGAGAGATCAAACAGGCTCCACAGACCTGACTGGAGAGTGTCAGGTCCTAGAGGTTTTCTGCTCCAACTGGTTGGAAACGCTCAGGGCAGACATCAGATCTAAAGAATCTATGGGTCCCGGATCTGATACAGACACAAATTGGACATCAGAATCTTCCAGCTCCGAATCCAGGGATGGATTGGAGAAGGAACAGGCACCAATGGGGATGATTTTGTCTGATCCGATTCCTTTGGTTTCAGATCCAGTAATAGCCAAGGCTGGTGTCTTTAGGAGCCTCTGCACTACCTTATCCATGTCATCATCAGACAAACTTCCTAGTCGACTGTTTTAGGAAATCATCCTCTAACTGAAATGAATGATAAAGGCAGAAGGGAAGAATTAGAGAGATAAATGTCTTCTAACTTAAACGGACACTAACAGGGAAAATAAAGGGGCTAACACTCATGCTATACAACCAGAAAAAGAAACTGGATAAGGAAAAATATAAAACTATATTAAACTAGTTAATAACAAGATAAAATTTTGAAAAAGGGTGATAGCAACAAGAAAAAGAAAGCACTTAGCCCAGAGCTTGCTTCAGAACCTGCTTTGCAAAGCAGCAAACCAGATCTGAGGAAGTTAGGGAGTTGCATTATGGGTAAGGAACAATGCCCATAAGCTTTGCTGAAGACCTTAAGCTTTTGAAAAGGCCAAGACGGATCAGAGGGATCAGATCAGACTAATCAGTGAAAAAAAGGTGAAATTGACAACATCACATGTATAGTTTTCCAAGACAAGAATTTCAAGTTGCAGTTGGCAGCAGGCTCAAAAGGGGAATGAACTATTGTTTGTAATACTAAAGTTTAAACTCAAAGATGTACATGGATCCCTATATGGTGGTTTTAACCTCAAGGTCCCTTTTAAAAATGCTTTGCAAAGGCTATGAGAAATTAAAGAACATTCTTTAAACCCATATGAAAATTTCATATAGCTGCTAGTTGAACCATAAAGGTAGAGGAAGAGGCTCCTTCTTCAAAAGTAAAGCTAAGCTGCTAGTTGAACCCTAATGGTAGAGGAAGAGGCTCCTTCTTCAAAAGTAAAGCTAAGAATTCTAAGACTTTATCAACAGGAGCCAAAAAAGGATCAGTGTTATTTTCATGCGCCCAGAGGGGAAAATCTCTTCCATTTACTTCTGTAGAGTTTTCTGGTGGAAGGCTTGTGAGAGGTCAGAAGAATTATATGAACTGGGGAAGAGAGTTCATTACGCCTGCCAATCAATGGAACTGGAGAAGTGAAGCCAAGCCGAGCTTGAGGTTTTGAAGTTTTGAGTGAAATAATTCCTCTGGATCAGAGTCTAGAGTTCATGGTTGTTGAATCAGGTAAGGCCAGAGGATGGGGAACCAAATCTGTTGAGGCCAGAAACGAGCAATGAGAATTACTTTGCTCTTCAACCTTATTGCTTTCTTTAGAAATTGAGGAGTTAATGGGAAAGGGGAAAGGCATACAGGAGTATGGAGGGCCAATCATGCAGGAGAGCATCTTTTGGGGACCCCCCCCCCAAGGGAAAAGGAGTTGCTGCACTTGGTGTTCAGGATTGATGAAATAACCTCATAGCAAGACTAGTCCCAGTGACAAAAGATCTTTCACCACTCTGGGATTGACAGACCACTCGTGAGACAGAAGAATGCATCTGGCTCAGTTTGTCTGCTATCACACTGGATCTCCCCAGAATATCCATTGCTATCAGAAAGTGGTTGGAACAGATCACTCACTGCTTCTCGACAAAGGGAGTACAACTTGGTTCCTCCCAGTTTGTTGATGTACCAAACTATCGACATGTCTGTCTGAATCGCAATATTCCTAGAGGGAGAGTAGTTTGAAAGGCCTGCAACACTAAAAGCAATGCCCTCACCTCTAGAACACTGACATGTAAGCTGGCCTCTATGGGGGACCAGGTGTCTTGGACTGTCTTGCCCAAATAATGATGCCCGCACCCCATCTGGGAGGCATCCATGGTCACAATGGCTTGGGGCTGATATAGGACAAAGGGGCGTCCCAGGAGAATTTCCTTTGATTGGATCCACCAAGCTTCCTCTTCCTTGCAACGGCTGTAATTAAAATCAGGTGTCTGGTTGATATGCAATGGACCACTGAGATGCTAGAAGCCATTGCAATATTGTCATGTGATATCTCACCAGGGGGACTAATGCGATGGTCGCCGCCATCTAACCTAGAGGTAGTAGAACAAGTCATACGGGTACAGTTCTGCTTCTGGCAATTTTTTTCCACTAGATTTTTTGAATGTTGCAATCTCAGATTAGGTAAAGAGATTATGCAAGTATTGATGTTTATTACTGCTCCTATAAATTCTATATTTTGAGTTGGCATTAGATACAATTTCTCGTAATTTACCATAATTCCCAGGTTGGCACAGGTCTGGAGAACAGTCTCTTGTTTGTTCTAGAAGATGCCTGGGGGGAGCTGTAATGAGCCAGTCATCCAAGTACAGAAACACCCGGAATCCCTGCAGTTTCAAGTGAGCTGCTACTACCGCCATGCACTTGGTGAACACATTGGGGGCAGTGGTGATTCCAAAGGGCATGGCTCTGAACTGGTAATGACTGACTCCCAGCCAAAAGCGGAGAAATTTCCTGGAACGGTCGTCCATTTTGATGTGGTAATACACATCCTGAAGATCTACAGAGCACTTCCAATCATCTTTCCCTAGAAATGAGACTATAGACTGAACCGTGACCATCCAGAATTTTGTTTGTCAAACCAATTTGTTCAAAACACTTGGATCCAAAATTAGTCTCTAGTCCCTTGTCTTTTTTGGCACTGAAAGGAATTCTGAGTAAATTCTGGACTCTATCTTGTCTGGTGGAACCTCATGTATGATTGTTTTTTGTAGCTGTTTTTGAATTTCTAGCACTGCTGGCTCTTACTGACTGGGTGGAACATCTGGGATTTTCTTGCAACTTTGGGGAACTAGAAGAAAGGGTAAGCAGCAGCCTCTGGTTATAATCCTCTGCACCCAAACACTGGGGGTAATCTGAAGCCAGGTGTGTCAGTGCAGGGATAAGCATCCCCGGACTGCTTCCAGAGGAAGGCAATTGGGCCTCTTTCAGGAGCGCTGCTAGGGCTTGCCAGAAAAAGTATCTCTGGAGCCCTGATTTTTGTGGGCCACCTCTGCCACGTGGATGGCATCTTCCATTAAAGCTCAGGGAGCCACTACCAAGTGTGTCTTGGCAAGGCCCTTGGGGCTTTCTGAACCGCATTTTCTTGCTCCTCTTATTCCTCAAAAAGGACTGTTGAGGGGTAGAAAAATGAATGCCCACTGCAGAAAGGGTCTTTCCATCCTTTTCAGACATGGACAATGTTTCTCGGACTTTAGGGCCAAAAAGGGATGATCCTTCAAAGGGGGCATTGACGAATGAAGACCTGAACAGCTCTGCAACTTCACACAAGTGCATCCAGGCATGTCTCCTTATGGCTAAGCCATTTCCCACTGCTCTAGTTGTCCCTTCGGCTGCATGTGCTATGACCCTTATCGATGAATTGGAGATAGACTCTAGGGTGGCCAACTGAGAAGCAACCTTATCTTGGACTACTTCAGTTACTGCTCCTGCCAGGGTATTTGAGAACTCATTAATCAGATCCCTCTGGAGTCTGATGAAGTGTGCCATAAAGTTCAAAGACAGCAAAGCAAAGGTCGATGAGTACACCCACCTTTCCAAACCTATCCATCACCTGAGACTCTCTATTGGAAGGATGGATAGTGGAATTTTCCTCTGCCAGTTCCTTTTTTCTGGCCACCGCTACCACCATGGCATCTACTGGTAATACCTTTGCCCAACATTGATGGTCTTCTGGTGCAGTTAATATTTTGCCTGGCCTCTTGGGGATAGGTTCTATGGTGTCAGGAACCTTCCACACCTGCTGGAAGATCAACTTAATGAGGTATTCAGCAGATGGAGTAACACAAAAGGTAGATGGTAGAGCACTGAAAGCCTGCAGGTATACTGATTCCTCCAAAGAGGGCTTTTGGAACATCCAGCCACCCCTCTGTTTAAGGATGTCAAGGATATCTCCAAAGGAGACATCTTCCTGGGGCGACCAAAGGAAACCCCCCCTTTCATCAAAATCAAGGTCTTCTGTGATGGATATCTCCAGGGAATCTAAGTGTTTCCTCTTAACACTTCCTCTAAGAAACCTCCTCAGTGGGATGATCTGGGGAGTTATCAGAAGAGGACAATACCTGAACAGGTACAGTGGATATAAAAAGTGCACACACCCCTGTTAAAATGCCAGTTTTTTGTGATATAAAAAATGAGACCACAATAAATCATTTAAAAACTTTTCCACCTTTAATGTAACCTATAACCTGTACAACTGAATTGAAAACAAACAAATCTGTTAGGGGAAAATATAAAAAATAAACGTACAATACTCTGGTTTCATGTGTGCACACCCTTAAATTAATACTTTGAAGCACCTTTTGATTTAATTACAGAATTCAGTCTTCTTGGGTACACACCTGCCATCAATTAGAGAGACTCTGATTAGCCCCAAATAAAGTTCAGCTGTCCTAGTAAGATTTTCCTGGCATCTACTCAGTTGCCTGCTACAGCAAAAGCCATGGTTCCCAGAGAGCTTACAAAGTATAAAAGGGATCCCACTGTTGAGAGGCATCAGACAGGAGAAGGATACAAAAAAATTTCCACAGCATTAGATATACCATGAAACACAGTGAAGACAGTCATCAAAAAGTGGAGAAAATATGGGACAACAGTGATGTTGCAAAGAACTGGACATTCCTCCAAAACTGATGAAAAGATTAGACAAAAACTGGTCTATGTTTGCTCCCAAGAGATCTACAGCAACACTGAAGGAGCTGTAGGAATTTTTGGAAGCTACTGGTTGTGTACTACATGTGACAACAATATCCCGTATTTTCCATATGTCTGGACTATGGGGTAGGGTTGTATGAAGGAAGCCTTTTCTTACACAGAAAAACATCCAGGCCCGGCTAAAATTTGCAAAACAATACATCATGTTTCCCAAAAGCATGTGGGAAAATGTGTTATAGTCTGATGAGACCAAGGTTGAACTTTTTGGCCACAATTCCAAAAGGTACATTTGGTGTAAAAACAACACTTAGCATCACCAAAAGAACACCATCCCCCATGGTGAAGCATGGTGGTGGCAGTATCATGCTTTGGGGTTGCTTTTCTTCAGCTGGAACTGGGGCTTTAGTCAAGGTGGAGGGAATTATGATCAGTTCCAAATGCCAGTCACTTTTGGCCCAAAACCTTCAGGTGTCTGCTGGAAAGCTGAACATGAATAGGAATTTCACCTTCCAGTATGACAACGACCCCAAGCATACACCCAAATCAGCAAAAGAATGGCTTCACCAGAAGAAAATTTAAGTTTTGGAATGGTCCAGCCAGAGCCCAGACCTAAATCCAATAAAAAATCTGTGGGAAGAGGGCTGTGCAAGAGATGCCCTTGCAATCTGACAAAGTTGGAATGCTTTTGCAAGGAAGAGTGGGTAAATATTGCCAAGTCAAGATGTACCATGCTAAGACTCCTACGCAAGAAGACTGAATGCTGTAATTAAATCAAATGGTGCTTCAACAAAGTATTAATTTAAGGGTGTGCACACTTATGCAACCAGGTTATTGTACAATTTTTATTTTTTATTTTTCCCCTAACAGATTTGTTTTTCAATTGAATTGTACAGGGTATAGGTCACATTAGAGGTGGGAAAAGTTTTGAAATGATTTACTGTGGTCTCATTTTTTTTTTATATCACAAAAACCAGGTGTGTACACTTTTATATCCACTATATATATATATATATATATATATATATATATATATACATATATATCTACATACGCACACACATATATATATATATATATATATATATACACATACACACACACATATATATATATATATATCTCTAATATATGAGTCTACTACGGCTGACTGAAAACTCACGACTGAAAATGAAATTACTAGGACCACTTCGCTGAAAGCTCACTTCACTGAAAACTCCCATCGAAAGCACATTACAAGTGGGCTAGAGTACTTGGGAGATTGAAGGCAGTCTCAACCAGTAGAAAGCTTTCCCAACCTTTAAGAAGGATGCAGAGGCATGCAAATACCATGATAGCTGTGGACCAGTTTACAGAGTATCCACTATTTCAAACAGGCTATTATAGATTTTTCCCTTTCATGTTTCAGAAGGGAACACACACACATTATATATATATAATATATATATATATATATATATATATGTGTGTGTGTGTAAAAGGTTAGTGTATCCAACTATAACAGTGATGTTTTTTTAGTTTAGTATCATGCTTTCCTTTTTCCTTCTATTTCTCAAGTTTCTAATAATTGGTGTTACGTAAAGATAGACTAATTATTATAACTTTCCGTTACTCCCTTAGTTTCTTTTATTTGCAGGCTTGTACTTCATTAGCTGTAGTATTTAAAAGTGACAGATGCAGAATTTGTTTTACTGACATTGCTTCCCGTTTGAATAATAAAATATGTACATAAACTTAGTTTACTAGGGTAGTGCACTTACCAGTATTGACCAATTTCAGGCTCAGCCCAGGTATTTGTATGTTACTTTTACAGCAGGAAGTTTTGCCTGTATTTGGAATTGTCTAGCTCTTTATTTTTTGAGCTGGTTTAAACACCATTGCAAGCTTCCTTACATTTGATTTGTTAAACTATTATTTAATCATTTGCTTTACCTATCAAATTACTAAGTAACAGGATCACTGAACTCTTATGTACATGATTAAATACAAATGTTATAAGTTGTGGGGCACTATTAAAAAAACAAATTCAGAATACTCCTGCATTAACTTCGCTTAGCTTAAGTGCAATTCTGAATAGTAAAATGGTGGATTCCCAGACAGTTTCAAGCAGCAACGAAGTTAGACGAAGGGCAGATGTAGAACTTGTGTCCACTTGGATATTAAAACTTGACTGTTCATAACCATGCAGTCACTGACAATCCTTTGCTTATTAAACACAAAACCACTAAAGTTACAGGATAAGTGAAAACAGGGACAAGGACATCACTAATTCTATGTAAAGCACCAGTAAAGGGGAAAAAAAGGAAAGTCTAAGGTGGTAAATAAAAAGATAGACAATAGTCAAGAGATTAAGGTTTCCAACTTGCATAAACATACATAGGTTCACGAGTTATTACTAGGCTAACGATCACTATGGCCTTTGTAAATCTAGCTGTGCACCACAACCTAATTTGTCCCAGAGTACCTTGGGTGTCTGTTATGAGGGGGGTATGTTAGTAAGGAGGGAGCTAAGATTTGTGTGTGTGGGGGGCAGGGGGTGTTAATTGGAGAACATTTTACTTATTAACAGCCTCTTGTCCGTGAGAGACATGGGAGCTAGACAGGGGGTTGAATTTGCGATTTTCCATCCATGTGGTCAAGGTTTCATTTGAATAGGGTCAGGGATGAACTCTGCTTCACATGGATGGGGAACACGGAGGTTGGTGTTATGGTTAAGGTGTTTACCTTACCTACACAAAATACATGGTTTAATTCTCACACTGGATAATTGGCTAGGCTTAAAATGGCTCATAAGGGCAGTTAGCCTAGTACTAATCTATAAACCTATGAATCTATAACACGGGGATCCTTTGAGTCACATATCTGTCCCTTCAGTATGGTATATTTGCATCACAAGTGAAGTTCAAATCCTTGGATCTAGTGGCTCTGATACCATTTGTCTTGCAGATGTGCACAAGATCCATCAAGGGTGATCTGAGGATGCCTTATAAGCCAGACACAGATAATAACCTACAGGCTGCTGAGAGACTGATTACAGAGATGGTGCTTTTAGGTGATCCATGCAAGACGGTATTCACATGCTGGATTCTCCTGATGAGGAGCCTTTGTAGGAGTTCCAACTTTTGCAAGTGCCTGGTTAGGTATGTGCCAGAGGGGGCAATGTTCTCAATGATGGATCTAATAAGGGCTGAATAGAGTGGTACTATAAACTTACTTGGACCTGGATGCCATACCCTTACCTATACGTTAGGCAACATGGAAAGATTTTCTTACTATCTTTGCTACATGATGTTTGACAGATCCCTAACTACCATGTAGACTCTTATATGTGTTTTATCAATGGAGTAATTAACTTGGTTGTGCAATTTCCAAAAAGGAATTATAATACATTCCTTAACACTGAGCTTTAGATTGTGGCTTTAGCACCAGTTATCTGTCAGTGTTAGACCCTCTTGCAAGATGTTGATTTCATGAGGGAATCTAGGATGGCTCCCAATTTAGTCATCTGTGAACTTGGTGAGCTAAAGGCCTTTAGCATTACTCTTGACTTCTGCAAATTAGATGCCAAACAGCAGCAGGCCCAGCATGGAGCCCTGTGGTACTCTGCTAGACTGGTCTTTTGGTGGTGGTGGTCTCACCGATCCTGACTTTTTGAGTCCTCTCTCTGAGCCAACCAGCAAGCAATCCAGTGAGTTATATAGGGATTTATGTCTAGTTTGGAGAGTTTATCAGCAATGCCCAAGTGAGTATTGTATCAAATGCCTTGGCCAGGCCAAGGTATGCAGTATGCACCATTTTACTTTCCTCCATTGTTATGGTGACCTTCTCAAAGAAATCAACCAGGTTAAGTAGGCACAACCTTCCCTTAAAGCCAAATTGGGATGGGTTTGGAATAATGTCCTTGCTGATCATTTCCATGATAATTCATTCAATTCAGACTGATGGGTATGTAGTTCCTGAGGTTGGTTGATGGTCCAAGCTTATGATGTGGGATGACTGTTATGGTCCTCCATCCACATGGTACATAATCTGTTTTGAGACTGCAGTTGAAGAGTGCCTCAAATGGTCCTGATAGGTCAGACTATTCAGGCGGCAATCATGGATATTGTCACTGCCCACTGAGGCAGTGTTTTTGGCCTTAGCTAGTGCAGTCAAAACCTGACCCTGCTAACAGGGGGGGGGGGGGTAGCCGGGGTAATTGGACCTGAATTTATCAGCCAAGAGAGTCTCCACATTTTCCTGATCAGTGAAGATAGTGCCATTTGCCACCAGTTCAGCACGCTGCTGTACATTACCTTTAAGCTTCCAGACACAGTTGAAAAAGGCCTTGTGACTGTCCTTAGGCTATCCTGATCCTGGATTTAACTGATTCGGTCTTATTAGATTTAATTAGACCTCTTAGTTTTTTGTTTAGTGAAATCAGAGATCTATCTTTATGGGAGTTGCTCTTTCTGATTTTGGCCATGACTTATTTTAATTTACCATGCTGCGGCGGTGGTGCTGTGGTAGCATTGTCGCTTCACAGTAAGACGTTGTCCTGTTCAATTCTCAGCTAGAGCGTCTTCTGTGGGGAGACGTGCGTGAAAGGGAGTACCTTCGTTGAAGGTTGTGCGTCAGGGCTGGCTGCTAATCATGCAGACCGGAGTTCCGCTGGAGCGACCCCTAACCAGGAAAAGCCGAAAGACACAACAATTTATTTTGTTATATACCCATTTGAGCTGAGGATTCTAAACCAGTAGGGTTTGTTTTAGGCTTACTTATGGCAAGTACGCCAGCCCCTATGCAGCCATTTATGTACAGGCTTTCTCTGAATAATTCTGCATAGGTTGCTTTGGTCTCAGGGTTGGGGGAGCCATGAATTTTTACAAACTGCTGTTTAATAGGAACTATTCTAAGGCAAACCACAGCCTAACTGTTACGGGTTAAGGTGGGTTTTTAAGAGTTGATTTTTTATTTCAAAGGAGACAGCTTTGTGATCTGACCTCACCAGTGAGGATGCGACATTGGGGGTGTAACTCCATGTTGGCAAGTACTAGATCCAGTATATTTGATCCTTTGGTTGGAGCGCACACTATCTGGTCTAAGGCAGGAATCTTTGCCTCAAACTCACAGGCACAACGTATGTTTCCCAGTCTACAGAAGGGTAACTAAAGTCACCCATGAATAGGATGTTTGGCTGGATGATGAGTGCTTCTAACCGGTCTAGGTAAGAGTTGTGAGCCTCTTTGGAGCATAGATGGTGACCTATAGCTAGCTAGGATATAGTAAGGGACTCTTATCTTAGGTGACATCTTAGGTGACTTGCATGTGGGTGAAATCTATGACATAAGTTCATACTAGGCTATCTGCCCTAGGGCATTTATAAGCCTAGCCAGAGTGTGTTTGGCTTTCACCACCCATTTTAAATTAATTTTGCTATGCCCTTTTTCGAGGTTAGTATACTGTGCCTTTGTCTAACAGTGACACAGAAGTGATACCTGGGGTAAACCTACGATCTCCCATCCACTCATCAAGATTCCTCTTGAAGAGAGTCTAACTCTGCCTAACCTGGACTGGGATTTTATTCCAGAGTGAAGGGAGCCTCTGGGTTATGAATCTGTCCCTCCAGCATGTCCTATTTATTTCAGTGCTGAGGTTCAAGTCTCTTGAGCGCATAGCTTGATGGGATTTGGATTTTCTGAGGTGCAGCATGTCCATTAATTCCGGGTTGGACATGGCTTTATATGTCAGGCACAGATCGCCTCTGAACAGGCGGTATGCCAATGAGTAGAGCTGGAGTTTCTTTAACTGGGCAGCATATGGCATCTGTTTGAGCCCTTTGATCCTCTTGGTGAGGTACTTTTGGAGTCTTTCCAGTTGCTGCAGGTGTCTGGTAAGGTACATCCCAAAAGGTGCATTGTACTCATTTATGGGCCTGATGAGGGATGAGTAAAGAGGCACAATGACCTCCCCTGATCTAGATGTGAATCCCTTCATGATTAGGTGGGCTATATAAAATGTTTTTCTAACCACTTTGGCCACGTGGTTGTCCAATGAGAGATTGCTATCAACTTGGGTCCCCAGGTCCCTAATTACTTCTTCTGTACTTAATGGATTACCACCTATGTGGTAATTTGTGGGCACTTTGTTTTTGCCAAAGGGGATGACTATACACTTTTTGGCGTTTAGCTTGAGGCCATGGCTCTGGCACCAGTTGACTGTTTCTATGAGGCCCTTTTGGAGGATGCTTGTGTCGGCTGGAGAGTCTATTATGGCGCCCAGTTTGCAGTCATCTGTGAACTTGGTCAGCCACAGTCCTTCCGTGTTGGCCTGTACCTCCGAGAAATATATACCGAACAAGAGAGGTCCCAGGACTGAGCCTTGTGGGACGCCACTTGTAACTGGTTTGGAGTCGGACATGGCTCCAGCAATTCTAACCATGTGGGTTCTGTCCTTGAGCCAGTTTGCAACCCATCTAGTGACATAGGGGTTTATATTTAAGCTGGTGAGCTTATCTATAATGCCCGAGTGGGGTATTGTATCGAAGGCTTTTGCGAGGTCCAGGTAGGCTGTGTGGACCACCTTCCCCTCGTCAATGGCCTTGGTGACTGTTTAACAAAGCCGAACTGGGTAGGATCCAGTGTCTGTAGGTCCCCAATATCTTTATGAGGTCCATGATGATCCTTTCCATAGCTTTGCAGACCAAGCTAGTCAGGCTTATGGGGCGATAGTTTCCAGGATCCGTTGAGGCACCACCTTTGTGGAGAGGAACCACTGTTGCTGTACGCCACTCTTTGGGTACATGTCCTGTAGTAAGGCTGAGACTGAACAGTAGTTTTATGTTTGGGTTTAGCTCTTCTTGGAGTTCATGTAGGATGCAGCCCGGGACACCATCTGGTCCCATGTGTTTTTTGCTTTGGAGAGGGTGGCTCGTACCTGAGGATCTGAGATGTCAGGGGGGCAGCACTCTGCTGGGATAGATATTTGCCCTTTTGGTGGGGAGGGGGGGAGAAGTTTGTGCTGAACCAGTCAGCTAGGATGTTGGCAATGTCTGTGGGTTCGGTGTATTTTTTGTCATTTTGGACTAATTCTGAGCATATCTGGGAATTCCCACCCAGGTTCCTAACATAACTAAAGAAAGCCTTGTGATTATCCTTAGTGTCCTGTGCAATTTTCTCTCGAAGCTGGCCTTAGACGATTTTATGAGTGCCCGTAGTTTTTTGCTAATACTGATCAGAGATGCCTTCCCTTTTTGGGATTTTGCTCTATCATGTAGTAGCTTCCTCCTTCTATTGTATAGTTTGTTTATGGCTGGGGTCCCACCAGACAGGATGTCTGCCTTTGGAGGATTGGGTCTTGGTTTTATTTGGGATTGCATGATCCATGCATTCCTGAAGGTGTTCATAGAATGCATTTATAAAGGATTCTGCGGTCTGGGCCGTATTTTCCACAGGCCCGGGGGCTTTGAAGGATTCCACCTCAGTTTTGAGGAGTGTGAAATTTGCTTTAGAGAAGTTTTTCACTGTGGTTTTCAGGGCAGGGAGGTGGAGTCGGGATGTGAATATCCAGTGAGATTAGTTTATGGTCTGATCTTACCAGTGAGGGATACACTTCTGGTCTGGAGCATAGAGTTCCCCATGTTGGTGATGATCAGGTCCAGTATGTTTTCCCCTCTTGTGGGAGTGGTAACAAGTTGTTCCATAGCATTTGAGTTTATAAATTCTAGGAACCTTTGGGATAGGGTGTTGGAGCTAGAGTAATGCTCCCAGTCTATGTTTGGGTAGTTGAAGTCGCCCAATATAATGGTGTTTGGAGAGACCTTCATATTTTCCAGTGTTCTCAGGAAGGCCGAGTGGGGTTCCTGGGTTTGGGAGGGCGGTCTGTAGCAAGCTATAAACTGGAAGGCAGTTTTACCCACTGTTAGTTGCACATGGATAGTCTCTGATGCTTCGTGCTGTGCCACCAACCTGGAGGTGTGGGTATCTTTGACGAATACTGATACTCCCCCTCCTTTTGTGGTTCGGTCCAAGTTTTGGGGCCGAAAAGCATGGTATGAGGTATAACCTGGTAGTGCTGGGGTGCTCTCAGGAGCCTTGAACCAGGTTTCTGTTACTGCACAGATATCGATGTTCTCCATGCTAAGGAGAGTTTCGAGTGCGTGCATCTTGAGGTTTATAGTTCTGGTGTTGAGTAGCATTACTCTTAGTTTCTTATCCCTTGTGATACCTATGGAGGTGGGTTTGTCTTTTGAGCCTTGCCTAAAAAAGGCACTATGGGGGTACCAAGAGCCTTTGCCAATATCCAAAAGCCCAGGGGTGACAGGTGCAAGCCGTCCCTAGCGAAGCATCATGGCTTGTCGAGCATGTCATCCCAGGCAGACAGGCACTGGATCCCCTTTGAATGACACCAATACTTAAGCCAATTGTTGAAATTGATCATCTCGTCTTCATATTGTGGCATCATTCTTGGTGAGGGTAAGATGCTACTCAACATCAGGGTCATACCGGCCTGGGCTACATGCTCAGAGAGCTCCTCTATGTCTCTTTTCATGTAGTCCAGGGAGGTACGTCTCAGGTCATTCACACCAGCATGGACAATGACTGAGTCGTATTTGTACTTGCCTTGGAGTGACCTGAGTGCTCGTGTTATGTGGCAGATCCTAGCGCCTGACAGGCAGCTCACCGTGACCTTCTCCTTGTTCAGCCTGGTGAGTGGGACGTCAGTGTGCCTGATGATAGAGTCACCTATTACAAGTGTATCAGGTGTGTTGTTTAGCCTTAAGGGCTGTGACTGTTCGGCACACTAGCTTTGTGAGCTATGTATTGCACGTGTTTTGTTTTGGGGTAGCGGTTGCTTGGGTGTCTGCTTTGGAGGTCTCTGCTGCTTAGGCAGATTTTTATTTAGAGCCTCCGAGTATGTTTTTGTGTGTTTATGTGTTTGGTTTGCTGTCGTGGTAGGTCTATGTGAGACTGGAATTGTAGTGTGTGGTTTCCTTCTCCTCCTGACTGGTTACACCAGTACTGAGTTGAGAGAGCTTAGCCTCCAGTATGGCTATATGGTTGCATCTCTCACATGTGTTGGAATTTGTTGGGAGGAGGAGAGGGTTGTCTGTGTACATGAGGCAGTTGTAACATTTCCTCAAGATTCCCAGATTCACCAGCTGGACCAGAGAGGAGATTGACAACTGACCTTTTGACATGCTAGAATAGTATTGGGAATTCCTTTATAATTGAAAAAAAAGGGGCAATGGGGAACAAGGTACTCAAGGGGAGTTTGTGAGGGTGTAGTGCTTTTAATTTTTTAGTGCTGACTTATATAATTGCTTTAGTGAGTAAGTGCCAGGTAACTTAAAAGCAAAAACGACAAACAGTAACTTTCTTTCAAGTGAAACAAGGAAATAAGTACAGTAAGCAATGCAGATATCACTAGGGATCCACAGAAGCGCCGAAAAGCCACGTTTTAGGTGGAATTAGCGTTTCAGGGGAATAACAAGCAAACAAACAAGCATACAAACAAAGCTAGATTCAGCAGGCCTGGATCTAGTCTATGCTACAGCAAACAAGGTGTACCAATTTCAGTAAGAAGCAGTTCAAATATGCAGGCATTTAACCAGAAATTCCCAGCTCAGAAGGGCAGAGTCCAGCCTCTCCTCCCACAAGAGTGCATACCATGAACCCTTTTAATGTAAAATAACTGGCCTAAAGCCCAAGTGCTTAAACCAGAATTAATACACTTTTTGAATAACAGACACTGAGCCCTCAATCAGCAGTTCCCAACTTAGAAGGATGTAAGCTACCTGTTCTGCCACTACAGTGCAGACCACAAACCTTCTTAATGTAAAACAACTGGCCTAAAGCCCAAGTGCTTAAACCAGAATTAATACACTTTTAGAATAACAGACACTGAGCCCTCAATCAGCAGTTCCCAACTTAGAAGGATGTAAGCTACCTGTTCTGCCACTACAGTGCAGACCACAAACCTTCCTAATGTAAAACAACTGGCCTGAAGCCCAAGTGCTTAATCCAAAAGACTTAGAATGATAGCTACACTTTAATCAAGTTACTACCAAGCAGTAATAAATACAATTGAATACTTTAAAAAATGCCTGGATTAGTGCTCAAGTTATACAAACAAAGCTAGATTCAGCAGGCCTGGATCTAGTCTATGCTACAGCAAACAAGGTGTACCAATTTCAGTAAGAAGCAGTTTAAATATGCAGGCACAATAAGCCTTTAACCAGAAATTCCCAGCTCAGAAGGGCAGAGTCCAGCCTCTCCTCCCACAAGAGTGCAGACCACGAACCCTTTTAATGTAAAATAACTGGCCTGAATCCCAAGTGCTTAAACCAGAATTAATACACTTTTAGAATAACAGACACTGAGCCCTCAATCAGCAGTTCCCAACTTAGAAGGATGTAAGCTACCTGTTCTGCCACTACAGTGCAGACCACAAACCTTCTTAATGTAAAACAACTGGTCTGAAGCCCAAGTGCTTAAACTAAAAGGCTTAGAATGAGTTACACCAAGCAGTAATAAATACAATTGAGTACTTTTAAGATGACGCAAAATAAAGTAGGAAGAAACACAAATACAGTAAAAGCAGATACATTTTTTTTTTTTTTTTTGAGTGAGCAAATGAGATGGGCCCAGGAGTTACAGGACAGAAACAAGTGCAAATGCAGGCCTTCAAATCAGAATGTTGAGAGAGATGGAAGACCGCCCAAACGGCCAATAACTACAAATTCTGGGCCAGAACCACTCCTTATGTGGTAGACAGGTTACCTAGTGCTTACCACTCCCACTGATAAGCTAGAAGGCTTCCCTCCAACACAGAAAGGCTTGGGGGGGCTCAGACGCTTACAAATAGTCCTGGATACAGCAAATCTGTATCTGGAACACTAATTACAGGAAAGGTAGGAAACAGGCTTACAATTTTTTTTTTCATCCTGTTTGTCCACACTGGAAGTATATTTGTTGCCGACATGGATCGAGATACCTCCACCTTTAGTCCCAGAGTGTGTTGTTGGTCAAAACGTGTGGAAGACACTAACCTTGCACTGTCGGAGTACTTCCTCAAGTTTTAAACCAAGTCTTGGCAACAGCACAGACCTCTACATTCCCCACAGTGAGGATGGCATGAAAGGTGTGAAGTTTTTTGCTTGGGCTACTAGCACTGAGCAATAACATCTTAAGATTGCTTTGAGTTTTTATTTTTTTTGCTATGCTGGTAGTTTTGTCATTTTGGCATTGCCTTTAAAGGCTCTAAGGGGGATGGATAAAGTTTTGGCCAATATCTGAAAGCTTGGAAAGACAGCTGCAGACCATCCTTGGCAAAGCAATATGGTCCATTAACCATGTTATCCCATGATGACAGATACTTGATCCCCTGGAGTGACACCAGCAGCAAAGCCAATTATTAAAATCAATCATTTTAAGTACATACTGTGGCATCTTCCTTGGTGAAGCTAAAATGCTGCTGAATGCAACACTCATACCAGTCTTTGCCACGTACTCAGAAAGATCCATAATGTCTCTCTTCATATAGCCCAGAGAGGTACATCTTAAGTTGCTTACACCAACATGGACTATGCTACAATCATATGGATTCCCGGGGTGCAGTGACTTGGGTGCATGCGTGTCATTGTGGATCCTGGCTCCAGATAAGCAACTAACAGTCATCTTTTCTGTGTCTAACCTAGTAAGTGGTGCATTTGTATGTCATACAATGAAATCTCCAATGACAAGGATATTGGTTAAAATGCTTGCTTGCCTTATTGGCTTCATTCTCTGGGGACCACTGGGTGTAAACATGTGTGTTGTGTTTGGTGTTCCTTTTGGTGATTGCTGAGGAAAGGTGTTGCCATTAGATGACTTAGGAGGTCTTTGAGGTTTGGGAAGGTTTCCTTCAAGTGCCTCAACATAAGATCCGTTATATATGAGGGATATATTGTGTGTATTCTTCAAAACCTCGTTTGTAAGTGGAATTTTTGCCTTCAAGGAAGTTGTGTATTTACAGCTCTCACTTAATACTTAAAGAAATTAACAGACACTAACTAGCTGACTCAGAACATGAGACAATTGCTACATTGTCTCAGGATGGCCATATTTACCATGCAGCCTACAGAGACATTTGGAAATTGCATATCCACGTTGTCCAGTTCTGTCAGTGTGGGCCATTACGGTTTAAGGGTTGGGTTTTTAACAGGGGTCTCCTACAGTGCTGGGTGAGAAAAATATCTAAATATGTTAAACAATAGCAATGAAAGATGGGAGGAAAACACTTGGAAGTCAAATTACCATAAAGGGCAGACATGAGAGAAACAGCCTTTTAAAACTACAAGAAAGTGGGAGTGGGGGGTGATTCAAGCAGGAAGAAGCAGTTCTTAATTTTTTGTGTGGAGATAATCGGAAGCTAGGTTTCTTTGTTTAAATACGCAAGTAGAAAGTACTCCCACACCAATGGAGCCTTAATGGCCACAGTAAATTCCAGTGACAGTGATATAATAGAGTTTTAAGGAATCAGTAATAATCCAATAAGTAAGCAGATCAGTAAACAAAACTTCTAACTAGGCCCCTAATCATGAAACTACAGTTCCTCTCTCTATGAAACTGTCTGACCCAGAGGCCTATTAGTTATTTTAGTAACCCGGCCTACATACTTCAGTTATTATAGGGTCAGATCAACTAGTTAAGTGATACATATTCAGAAAGTGACAATCTCAAATTGTGAGTGATAATCCTGTGGGACCCATCATCTCTGTTTCTGCACTGGGGGGTAACTTTAAGTCAGAATGATGAACCTAGCTCAAGTAAACGGGTGTCCATCAACCCAAACGTTGTACTAAAAAAAAAAGGGGAAATGACAACTTTTTAGAACCAACACCAATTACTAATAACAGTTATACATTTGTTAGATACAACTTTCACAGGAAAAAAAAGGATAGTCACTATGAGCTAAACACTACTTCTCACATTCCCAAAGTGCATATTCAGACACAGCCAAAGAATAAGATAGAGTATAGTAACTCTAGCAGGGTGCACAAGTAAAAGAATCAAAATGAGAAATACTGGTGCGTCATCTAACTTGAGTATGAGAAAACAAACAAATGGAGCAAGGATCAAACTCTGTGAAATGAATCATATGCTTAGATGAGTCAGACGAGCTCTGTGGAGATAATGAAATAGAAGATGCTCCAAATATTAGTATACATTCCTCTGCAATTTATTCATCAACATACGATGGTACAACATGATCAAGCAACCCAGCAGAGTAACAGGTGTGGGGTGGCAGGAATCTACAAGGGCCAAAAAAATTAAAGGAGGACTCTAGTAGGCTTACCACGGTTAGAGGCTTGATCTGTAAATCGGAGTAGTGGGTATCATTCGTGCCTTTCCAAAGCAGAAGATAAATCTCCAGAAACTCCTGCATCTTTGGGAATAGGTAACACACTATTAAAATTTATTGTTAATTTAGTCACTTGCTACCAAAGTTAGGATTAAACCAGGTTACAATAAAATCCTTCTTTAGGTTGGGACAAATAACTTAATATATACTCCCCTGAATAACAAGCAGATGGTATGCTTGAGTTGGAGTGTCTTGAAACATCATATACTGAGTTTGTTTTTTTGAGAGATTACTTCCTTCCCCTACCTGGTCAAAATCTCAGTGGACAAAAGCAAAGATAGCTTTGTTTGGTCTATATATTATTATCCTCATAGCAAACTGGAAACAATAAGTTTGTGATAGGCAGAATTCACTGATAGTAGCATGGAGCAAAAATCTTTTCAGGCATGATTACTTCTTACATTATGCTTTTTTTAGGCTCCCCAAAAATGCAACAGATCTCAGCAAAGAAATGGGAACTTGATAGAAAAAGAAGTTATGTATTCACCATAATGTTCCATCTGTATTGTTGCCTCTCATTTGCTCTTCAACCACTGGGTTTCAGATCCAAGCATCGGATCCAACTCGGCCACATAAAGCTTCAGGCTCCCACATCTGAGCTCCTCTCCTACCCATAATGCTCCTCCAAATCCCTCAGATCGTGTTTGTTGCACAGAGTTATATCATGTAATCATCATATCATAAAGGTAGAAAAAAATAACCTAGAGGCAATAGGATAAGTCATGAAGGAATACTTCAGGAGCTCAAACAGGAAAGAAGTATCTGTCAAAACAAAAATATTCCATTAGGTCCTTCCAAGGACTGGGGGATGGAGGGAGAGAAGGTTGAGAGAAAATGAGAGGCAACACAGATGGAACGTTATGGTAAATACATAACTTCTTTATCTGATGATGTTGCATTCACTTGTTCTTCAACCTATGGACAGAGTCCTCAGCTTTAAAAGACCTTGGGAGGCCCTCAAGGAAGGATATTCCAGAGCACTGAAGAACCAAAGGATGCCTTGTTCCTGAAAATAAGGTCTAGTTTATAATGTGAAATAAAGGTATAATGGTTTGACCAAGTAGCTGCAGTACAAATTCCATCAAGGGGAAGATTTGACCAGAAGGCTGAAGAAGTAGAGAGAGACCTAGCAGAACGGGCCTTAATGTGACATGGTAAGGGGATGCCCCTTTGTAGAATATGAAAGTTTAATGCAACTAGTAATCCAATGAGCCAGGGTAACCTTGGAAACTGGTTTACCCAACCTGGACTTGGAAAAGGAAATAGAAAGTTGGACAGATTTCCTAAAATTTTTGGTTTTAGCCAAACAAAAACAAAGTTGTCTGTGTACGTCCAACGTATGAAGTAGATACTCTCCTCTGTTTTGAAAATTATACTCTCCTCTGTTTTGAAAATTAGGAAAGTATACAGGCAGACTGATAATTTGGTTTATGTTAGCCTCAGAAGTGACCTTGGACAGAAAAGAAGGGTTAGTGCATAATGTAGCTCTGTCCTTGTGAAAAAAAAAGTACGGAGGCTTGTAAGACAAAGCCTGGAATTCAGATACTCTTTAGATGAAGTAATAGCCACCAAGAAAATGGTTTTCCAGGTCAGAAACTTTAAATCTACCTTAGCTGAAGGCTCAAAGAGGGACGAGACAAAAGCTTGTAAAACTTAGGTGAGATCCCAGGGAAGTGCAGGTTTCTTAATAGCAGGGAGAAGGAGAAAGGTATTTTAAAGAAGGCCTTGCACAATATGGATGAAGCCAGAGAGATGGAATTCTCCCCTATATGAAAACTGGAAATGGCTGCTAGCTGCACCTTTATCATTAAAAAACTGGCCCCATTACAAGAGATATATGCTAGGAAGTCCAACACAGCAGGAACCAGGGCTGTAAAAGGATCTAAGTTGTTCTGAAGAGCCCAGATGGAGAATCTCTTTGACTTACTACTTTATAATTTCCTAATGAATGCAATCAGAATTTTTCTAACTGCGGAAGAAAGCCTGGGAGTTCTGATCATTGGAAGTGGAATAGCCTAGCGGTTACATTCTGGTTCAGAAGATCCAGATGGGATTGTCCCGAGGGATGGGACAGAAGATCTGGAAGTGGTGTCCAGAGTCCAAAGTGGACAAACTAAGTGAGACCAAAGAAAGGGGAACCAGAGTTGTTGGGGCCAAAAGGGAGCTATGAGTATCACTCAACACTTCAATCTATTGAGCTTTTTGCAGAAATTTGGGAATGAGAGGAAGAGTGGATAGGCATAGACCAGGGGACCAAGCATGGACTACAGCATCTCTTGGTGACCATCCCTGAGGAGGAATTAGGGCAAAGAACTCACTGCACTTGGTGTTGGAGGAAGACGTGAAAAGATCACAGCAAGGGTGACCCATTCTCTGGAAGATCATATTCGCCACTGAAGGATTCAGAGACCACTCATGAGACATCAGAACAATCCTGCTGAGCCTGTCCACCAAGATGTTCCACTTCCATGGAATGTGCATTGCTAGGAGAAGGCAGTTGGAAGAAATCGCCCATTGCCACAACCTCATGGCTTCTCGACACAATGGGTAAGACCTGGCTCATCCTTGCTTGTTGATGTACCAGACCACTGACATGTCTGTCTGAATAGCAATATTTCCTGTTGGAAGAGGGGAATGAAAGCTTACAATGCAAGAAGCACCACTTTCATCTCCAGAATGTTTATATGCAGATTGGTCTCTATGTGGGACCACGTACCTTGGACCGTTTGTCCCAGATAATTCCCCCCATCTTGAACTGGGATGCGGTAAGATGAATGAGCGGTCCTGGAGAAGATGCTGGGATTGAAGCCACCATAGGAGAGACTGTTTCCATGCTCATGAAATCCTGATTGTGTAGTTTAATGGTTCTAGCAGAAATGACCCTTGTACTGCTAAGGTGCACTAAAGTACTTTCATGTGAAGGTGAGCTAATGACACCAGGGTGACTGTGGCTGGCCATGGGCCCTTAGGACAAGACTTGCTTGTGGGGATGTCCATTATCTGTTTGACATGAGCCCTCAAGGTGGAGAAACTGTCTGGTGGAAGAAGCGTTAGAGAATGAATGGTGTCCATACAGGCTCCGATGAAGTCTAATACTTGGACCAGCTGAAGATGAGACTTTTCAGATTAATAGAAATGGCCAAGGTCAAGGCTAGGTGGAATAAGAATTCTCAGTTGAGGCCTGTTTGGAGCAGTGAGGAGCCAGTCGTCTAGGTAAAGAAACACCTGGAATCCTTGCAGTCTCAGGTGATCTGCTACGACTGCCATGGATTTGGTGAACACCCTGGGGGCTGCTGTGAGACTGAAGGGCAGTACCCTAAGCTGATAATGAATGGCTCCTAACTGGAAGTGGAAGAACCTTTTGGACAGCCTGGTCATCTTGATGTGATAGTATGCGTCCTGAAGGTCTATAGCGCACATCCAGTCATCGTCCTGCAGAAATGGCAGAATGGACTGAATTGTGACCATTCAGAACTTTGAGATGGCAACCGATTTGTTCAGAGTGGTGAGATCCAGAATGGGTCTGAGGTCTCTCATCATTTTGAGCACTAAAAAAAATCTGGAGTAGATGCCTGAGCTGATCTGGTCTGAGGACACACTTTGGATGAATTTTTGAAAGCAGCTTTGAAACTCTAATGCTGCACCTCCTGCTGATTGGGTGGAACATCGGGGATGGTCTTGTTTGGAGAGGGTTTCTGGAAAAAGGGTATAGAGTAGCCTCTGGATATAATTTCTAACATCCAATGATCTTTTGTGATGACTTCCCAGGCTGCTGGCTGTAGAGACAAACATCCCCCAACTGCCTCCAGAGATGAGCAGCCAGGCAATCCCTCTGGATCACTGATTGGGTCCGTTCAAGAAAGACTCTCAAGACCCTTGAGTCATCAGACCCCCTCTGCCACAAGGGCAGCATCTGCCATTATAACCATTTCCTCCTCTGTCTGTGGGAGGAAGGTCTCCCTGTGAATCCTGAAAAGGACCTTGAGATTTTCAGAACCACAACTTCTTACTCCCATGCTGGTTGCTGGAAAATGTCTGCTGTGGGGTAGAGAAACAGATCCTGATGGCAGACAAGGTCTTTCCATCCTTTTCACTTTGGGAGTGTCTAACTGCTGGACCGATGTGTATATCTGTCGGAAGAGGTACTGGTGAAGGACACCTTGTAGGGTTCTGAAAAGTCACACAGCCACATCCAGGTGTGGAGTTAGGCAGCAACAATGCCTTAACTGGCCACCCATGAGACACCCTCTTCAGCATGAGAAATCAACCTCATTATAGACTGAAAGGTGTCCAGTCTGGATGAAAAGGTCTTCTGTTCCCCGAGCAGACATGGACCCTGGGACAGAGCTAGAAGTCCCTCTGTCACCAGGCTACATGTGCCAAGTAGTTCAGCGCTCGCAATGTGAAGGTCGGTCGCTAAAGCATAAATCCACTTCCTTGAACCTGTCCAATGCCATGGACTCCCTGTTAGGGGGATGGACAGTAGAGCTCTGTTGGGCAAACTCCTTTTTAGTGGCGGCTGCAACCACCATGGCATCAACAGGAACACCTTTAGTCCAGTGAGGGTGGTCAGAAGGGGCATTTAGGATCTTGTCGGGCCACTTGGGTATAGGTTCCACTGTGTCCAGTTCCTTCCTTGTCCTGGGCAACACACGGTCAATAATGTAGTCTGAGGGGGATACCAAAGTAGTAGATGGGCCTGCCCACAAAGGCGTCCAGAAACACAGATTCCTCTGGGTTAGGGTTTTGGGAAGACAAGCCATCCTTTTTGTGCAGGATTTCCAAGATGCCTCTGAAGGAGACATCCTCGGGTGGTGATCTTGGAGACCCTCCCCCTTCATCGAGATCAGTGTCCTCTGTGAGAGATTCCAAAAGGGAATCCAAGTGCCTCCTTTTGCACTGATGCTTTTGAGGGACCTCCTCATTAAGGTGCTCCTGGCAGGTTATCTGAAGACTCTGGTGGTTCCAAGAGGAAAGTAAACTGGAAGTCATTTTGGGGAGGCTGACTCGGAGGAGAAAGAATAGATATCTCAGGCACAAAAGCTGCTGGAGGGGGGTTGGGCTGCAAAGCAGGAAGAGTCGAGGCTCTTCTGGTTACAGAGTACCCTCTCCACCACTTCAAATGCAGAGGGAGATCAAGACAGTGTAGGCACCTCCACCAGAGCAAAAGCTGTTGAATGGGAAGCTCTATTCATCCCAACTGCCCCTGGATCTGAATGAGGAGTCAGAGTAGAGCTATCAAAAGCCAAAGCCCTGAGGGGAAGAGACAGCTCCGAGAACTTCATGGCTGATGTCAACCCCTCAGAACTAAAGCTACAGCTCCAAGACCTGCTCTGCTCCAAAATAGTCAGAGACGGGAGATTCAGGGAGACCATTGGAGTCGAGGTGACTGTACCTATCAACTCTGAAGTCTTAACTCCAGGAAGGCTTAGGCCCGATAACTCTAAAACCTGAGGCCAGCTCAGAGGAGGAGGGACAGGTGTAAAGGTTGGAATATTGCTTACGAATCCAGGAGGGGACAGAGCCAACAGGATCCCCAGCTGGATTTGTGCCTTGAGAAACTTGACCATCATGCTGTCCACCTTGGCTTTGGATAGGCTTCATGAAGAGGCAATGGAAGCAGGCCTGGAACTGGGCCTGTGCTATTGCAAGAGTAGGGACTTGGGTCTGGCTATCACTGGCTCTGGGGAGAAGCTTCAGCTCCGGCATGGAGGAGAGGACTGGATGATAACAGCCAAAGAGGTAGTCTCTGAAGATCTGGTAGTCTTGCTGGGAGGATCCCCCAAGGAGCAGGATCTACTGGGGATTTCTTCCACTCAAGTTTTTTTCAATAGGGGTTTGAGCCCCTGAAGTGGATGGAGTGACTGCAGAGGAGAAGCTAGGCAGAAGGCCTTTGAAAATTAGCTTATTGTGCCTAAGAGTGACTTCTAGTTACAGCTAGCACAAATAGAGTAAGCGGAATCCAGGTGAACCGCACCACGGCACACTATATACACATAATGGGCATCTGAAAGTGGGATTTTGTGCCCACAGGTGCTCCATTTCTTAAAGCCAGTAGGTTCAGGATGCAACATGACTAAAACAATGAAGCAGGGTTGGAGGGTGGCCTAATGGTTAAGGTGTTTGCCTTGCAAACACAAAGTGTAAGGTTTGAGTCTTACAAGGGATAACTGGCTAGGCTTAAAATGGCTTGCAAGGGCAGTTAGCTTAGTACTAATCTATGAACCAGCGCACATGTGCACACACACAAAACCAACAAGCAAGAAACTGAAAGATGATTCTAAACTCTAAATATAGAAAAGGTTTAGTAAGTTTAGAAGGGTTTATTTATTTATTATTATTATAATATACAACAGGAAGAAGAGGGTAGGGAATGGAAGAGGAAACCACTAGGGAAAAGTCTGGACAGAAAAGTACAGTTTTGTACCTACCATAAATTTAGATGTTCGAGTGCTAATACAGCTGCAGTCATAACAGATGGGTTTTTCTGCCGTCAGGCGGGTCCTCGGTCGGCCGAATTCCAAAGTCTAGGTCCGGCGTCGGTTGTCGTCGCTTCTTCCCTGATGTCAGTGCGACAGGGGTATAAAAGAACCAGCCGACGCCATCAGTTTTTCTTGCCCCAGATGTCAGGTGCCCCCAGAAGGAAGGCAATACAAAACTTTATGAAATAATGCAATGCAGTATAATCAAGAAACAGTAGTTGCAAGCAAATACACCATAAAAGAATACCCCAATCAGGTTGTATGAGGAGGTGTAAGCCATTAGGACTGTCCCAGAGGGGAAGGAGGGAGGGAAACCTGGACTGCAGCTGTATTAGCACTCAAACATCTACATTTATGGTAGGTACAAAACTGTACTATGTTCATCGTGCATACAGCTGCAGTCATAACAGATGGGTAGAATACCAAAGCTAAAATAGGGGTGGTAGGCACTAGCTGGAACTAGGAGGAGCCAAGATGCCCTGCAAAACTGCAGTGGCAAAACCTGCTCTAGATTTGGAGTATAAAGGCAGGTGGTAGTGCTTGGAGAAAGTGTGCACGGAACTCCAAGTGGCAGCTTCCAAAATATCTTTGGTAGGAACCCCCCTGAGGAAAGCTGCAGAGGTAGCTGTGGCCCTTGTGGAGTGAGACCTGATGCCTGCAGGTACAGTTTTACCATGAAGAGAGTAACAAAAGCGTATGCAGTGGGCTATCCATTTTGAGATTGTCTGTTTGGAAATAGGCTTCCCTTGAGCCCCTGTGGCATAGGACACAGAGTTGTTCTGATTTTCTGAAAGGCTTTGTTCTGTCCAAATAATAACGTAGTTGCCTGTGAATGTCCAAGGAATGTAGTAGTCTCTCCCCTTTGTTTTGAGGATTGGGGTAAATGGTAGGTTAAGTGGATAGCCTGATTCAAGGCTACCCTGGATAGTACCTTTGGCATAAAGGAAGGATTGGTTCATAAGGAAACTCTGTCCTGATGGAAAATGATGAAAGGCTGCACAGCCATAAGGGCTTGTAGTTCTGAAACCCTGCGAGCTGAGGTGATAGCCAGCAGAAAGGCTGTTTTCCAGGACAAATATTGTAGTTCTGTTGAGACCGCTGGCTCAAAAGGAGGCAAAGTCAGTTTCTCTAGAATGAAATTGAGATCCCAAGCAGGCACTGGTTGTTTCCTTGGGGGTTTTATATTCTTAGCCCCTCTGTGGAACTGTCTTAAGAGGGGGTGAGAGAATAAAGGAGGATCAGTGTTGTATTCTGCAGAAATGGCTGAGGCATGGATTTTGATGGAAGAGAATGAAAGTCCACTGCTTAGCATCTCAGCTAGGTACTGTAATATTTGAGGTAAATTCAGTTTTCCAGGGTTCTGGCCCTTTTTCTCATTCCAAGCACAAAACCGTTTCCATTTGGCGGAGTAAGCTTTTCTAGTAGAAGGTCTTCTGGCATCCAAAATGACATCCTGTACGTCCTTGGAGAGTAGGGTCTGTTGTGATTTTAAGGAATCTTCCATGCGGCTAGATTGAGTGTTTTCAGCTGACTGTGAAGAGTTTTTAAGTTGTGCTGAGTCAGTAGAAGAGGCATTAGAGGCAGGATTCCATGGTGGGGAATGCGTCAGGCTCCTCAGAAGTGGGTACCAGTGTTGCCTTGGCCAGTCTGGAGCGATGAGAATCATCTTTGGTCTGTCTGCATTGGTTTTTAATAGAACTTTGGGCAGCAGAGGAAGAGGTGGAAAGGCATAAACTGTCATTGTTGTCCAACTGAAAGAGTGCGTCCACTTTCCAGACCTGTGGATGAAAGGTCCTTGAGCAGAATTTTGCCAATTGGTGATTTCTGTGGGAGGCAAAGAGATCTATGTCTGGCCTTCCCCATGCTTGAATTATCTTTGAAAAAACTTGAGGATGCAACTTCCATTCGTGTGGATCTGTCATATTTCTGCTTAGGTTGTCTGCCAGCATGTTTTCCTTGCCTGGCAGGAACTGTGCTTGAAGCTCGATTTGCAATTCTAGAGCCATGTTCCAAAGAGACATGGCTAGCCGGCATGGGGGGTATGAATGGGTTCCTCCCTGTTTATGTACCACATCACTGTGGTGTTGTCTGTCCTTATTAATAGCTGGCCTGGATGCAGCAGGTCTTTGAAAGCTATAATAGCATTTATTACTGCTAGCATTTCCTTTTGATTGATGTGTAGGTGCTTTTCCTTTTGGAACCATCTGTCCTGAATGCACCGATCTGTCATGTGCGCCCCCCAGGCATAATCCCAGGCATCTGTTGTGATGATTTGACTTGCTTGAGGCTTGCAGAATGGGAGACCTGTGTTTCTTTGGCATGCTTGAGCCCACCACAGAAATTCCTTTTGAAGACATGGAATTAGTGGTATTATTGTTTCCAAGCTACGGCTGTGCTGAGACCATAGGTTTTTCAGGTACCATTGAAGTTTCCTCATATGCAGCTTTGCACATGGGATTAGTAGGATGCAAGATGCCATGAATCCCAGAGCCTGCAGGATTTTCCTTGCAGTCAAGCCTGGTGAAAGTTGCCAGTTTTCTGAAGTATTGAGTTAGTTGCCCTTGTTTCTCTGGCGTGAGGTAGGCCATCTGGGTGTTTGTATCCAAGTTGGCACCCAGGAAAATTATTGTTCGAGAGGGTATTAGCCTTGATTTCTTTTTGTTGACTGTGTATCCCAGAGAATTCAACAACCTTATTGCAAAAGCCAGATGTTTTAGAAGTATGTGCTTGCTGTCCGCTTGGATCAGGCAGTCGTCCAAATATGGGTATATTTGTATCCCTTGCAGTCTGCAATAGGCAATTATTGATGCCAGGCATTTCGTGAACACTCTGGGCGCAGTAGATAAGCCAAAGGGCAATGCAGAGAATTGATAATGTGTTGAACCTACAAGAAATCTGAGGTATCTTCTGCAATCTTGTCTGATTGGGACATGCAGGTATGCCTCCTTGAGGTCCATTGTTACCAGCCAAAACTCCTTGCCCAGCATGGGAAGAAGCTGCTGTAATGTGAGCATCTTGAGTAAAAATGTGTTTAGGATGGATAGGTCCAAAATAGGTCTCCAATCTTTGCCCTTCCTTGGTACAAGGAATAGTCTGGAATAAAAACCGTGACCCTGTTCTTGTGTAGGTACCTCTTGAATAGCTTTCATGTCCATGAGATCTGAAATTTGTTTTTGTGCCTCTGCCCTTTGATTGTGTGGCAGATTTGGCATGCCTCTCATTTTTGGAAGGGTGTGAAAGTGGAATCTGTAGCCTCTGTCTATAATGTCCAGGATCCAATTTGTCTTTTGTGACAATATGCCAATTTTTTGAAAATAATGCCAGTTTTCCGCCTAAAGGTGCTGCCATTTGAGCCTTGCTTGGCATGCAAAGGGTAAAGTCATTGGTTCTGCTTTCTGAATGGCTGTGAACTATCCTCACCACCTCTTTGGGTAGGTGCTTGCCATTTTCTGCCTCTAAACGATCCTTGAGATTGCCCTCTACCCCTCGGGCACCTGTATCTACCTCTTTGGGGTCTGTCCGTGGCTGGAAAGGCCCAATTTTTTGAAGGCCAATTTCTACTGAAATGTGGAGGTTGTACCAGGAGGAAATCTTTCACTGTTTGCATTGATTTTGCCTTTTCCTCCATTTTCTTTAATACCTCCTCAGCTTTAACACCAAACAATACATCTTTTTGCAGAGGTGCATCCAGTAATTTAGCTTTGACATGATCTGGTAAGGTTTGCTCTTTGAGCCATGCATGTCTACGTATGACTGATCCTGTAACAGCAGCTCTACATGAGGCCTCTAAAGCATCAAAACCACATTGCAAGGTATGTTTACCTACTTGTTCTGCACTATGTATCAAATCCTGCAACTCCTTCAAATCTGGTTGTTCAGGTTGTGACATTTTGCTTCTCAACTGAGATAACAGAAACTGTTGGTACTTTAACATATGGAACTGGCAGTTTAATGCCCTCATGGATAAGGTGGCCGAGGTGTATACCTTTTTCCCCCACCTTTCTAAAGCTTCTAAAAATGGATTTTTAGCACTGGAGGCCTTAATTCCTTTGGGGCCCTGTGAGATAGTTTTTGTGTCAGCCGCATGGCTTTTGTATAGGAATTGGTGTGAGTCAGGAACCCAGTAATACCGGTCAGGCTTGACTGGGGCTGGAGGTAGAGAGTCTGGGTTGAGGCAGGACTCCGAATACACATCATCAAGGATATCTAAGACAGGAGGTATAGCCAGAGGCCTGTGCTGAGGGAGCAAGAGAAAATCCCTAAGCCTTTTCTTGGAGTCTGAGTACTCTTGGCCTTCCCAATGGAAGTGTTCCCTCAAGGTATGCAAGGTTTCCCCAAAAGAGTAATCCTCAGGGGGGGAGACAGAAGGAATGGACTCCTCTGCATCAGAATCTTCAAAAGGGGAGTATGAATGTTCCTGGTCATCAGAATGTTCTGAAATAATGGAAGCCTGGTCCGAGGAGGGGAATTCTTCCTCCACTCTGGGCCTTTTTTCCGGGGGGGGGGTTGAGAACCCCTGATAAGTGTAATTAAGTCCTCAGCCATTTTGAGCATCTGTTTTTTAGGCATGGGGCCTTGAGAAGGGCCCTGTGTGGTTTGTTTTTTAGAATGCATGGCTGTCTTAGACTTATTGAAAGCCTTGATGGAAAAAGAGGAGGAAGGCTTGAAGACACCTTGAGAGGAGGCAGACCTGTCTAAACTCTGAGATTCACCGCCAAGAGTGGCTTCGGTATCTGTAGTCTGGGTGTGGGCCAAAGAGCCTGCGACCTCAGGTACAGAAGACACCGCCAATGAAGTGTCATCAGAAGTCAGGGGCTGCGCAGGCACCTCGATGAGAACTGGACCACCCGTAGTCGGCTTTGGCGTGGTGTTGGTAGAGGCCGCAGACCTCGTGTGCCGGTCCTTATCTTTGCGTCTTTTAGTCAAAACTGGAGTCGGAGTATCCGACGACATTATGTAGTTAAATTTTTTGCCAAAAAAGTGCTGTGCGAACTCCGCCTGCCGCTTAATGGTGCGTTTGTTGAATGTATCACAAAAACGACAGGCCGAGATGACGTGGTCTGGGCCTAAGCAAGGAATGCAGAGGGAATGAAAATCCTTATGCGGTATTTGCTTCCCACATGAAATACAATTATTAACTTTGTCTGACATCGGTCTGAGGCAAGAAAAGATTCCCCAACAGGGTACTTAGCTTTCAAGAAGACTTTGGTTGCAGATATTCGTAATCTCAGCAGCTGGCCGACCGGCACTTGTGAACTGCTTCTGCTTCGGGCACCGCGCGGCAAGAAAGACTGAAGAAAATGGCGTCGGCTGGTTCTTTTATACCCCTGTCGCACTGACGTCAGGGAAGAAGCGACGACAACCGACGCCAGACCTAGACTTTGGAATTCGGCCGACCAAGGACCTGCCTGACGGCAGGAAAACCCATCTGTTATGACTGCAGCTGTATGCACGATGAACATCTAACAAATTTACAAATCTGACAAGAGGAGGGAAGACTGTCAGATAAGGAAAAGGTAAATTCTTTATAAAAGGTAAAGAACAGAGGAAAAAAAATTCAATTACTCACAGAAATAACATTGAGGAGCTCGGAGAGTGAGATATCTGATGCTAAGCAAAACAAACGAGATCTGAGGGATTTGAAGGAGTGGCACATTATGGGTAGGGGAGGAGCTCGGATGTGGCAGCCTGAAGTTTTGGTAAGTGGCAAATCAGATCTCATGCTTAGATCTGAAACCCATAGGTTGAAGAGCAAATGAAGGCAACAACATCAGATCTCTAAGGTATTACTGCAATGCTCAGAGTTAAGGAACTAAATGGGATTAACTTATAAAATGTACATGCAGAAAGATATGAAAAAGTTGCCATTACTGAACATGTACTTCTTCAAACTAGCAGATTCGAGGGTATAACAAATTTGAATGTTTAAGGGATGACATGAGAGGAGGAGTTGTCACTCAGTACCATCAAGGCCAATAAAGTCAAATGCAACTTTACAAAGTACAAACATTCAAGTTTATATTTTACTACACTATTCCATCACATTAGAATTATGCTACCACAGACCTACAATGGACTCAAATGGGCAATGACAGTACTTGCTTCATTCAAATAAAACTTCAGCTATTTCAATTACCCAAGTATGGCCTGGTGTGCCAGAGAATGTAGCATCCTATATACAAGAAAATTCATTGAAATTTTATCTTATCACAATATTACACAATTAATAACTTTCTGGATCTACTAGGGACTTATCTTCCAAACTTAGCATAAAAATTTCTTTCCTTAGTTTTACATTTATCCACCCTGGGTAAATCTAAGACTAGGGCCAGATAATATAATTACAGTCTGATTATCATCAATTATGAGAGCAACTTCTCTCAAACTGGGGAGCTCATCTTGCAAATGATGATGGAGGGTACAAGTTCTTACATCCGATACTGCATAAAAGTGTTGTTCTAAACTATCCATTATAAGGCATTTAATTATAATCACACGTGCCCAGTATGGTGAAATCGCTCTTTGAACCCATCATAAATTTCCTAGCCATTACAAGAACTAAAAATGTGATGAATGGAATCATCTATGACCAAATCACAAAAAAATAAAATATGAAAACATGTTGGCAAAAGGCGGTACAAAGTCAAAAATGTTTACAAATATATAAATTATTTAATTACTGAACATATTAACATGATTACAGTTGAAGGTGAACTTAGTGCATGAAATGCTAGCCAATTTATTTCACCAGCCACTGCAAAAGTATCTGTAATGAAAAACTTCAACCCTATGAAAACAAACAGTTCAGTGACATACCCTACCATTACTAGTGTAGAAAGACCATTAAATCAGCTACTTCTAGTGGACCTGACCATATTTTTCCTGGATCTTGATCAATAACATTGAGAGACTCTAATTAAATATGTTTAATCTGTAAACAACATTTCACTTTCTGGTTTTGCCCATGAAATATAAAGAATATGTAGTTACTCATCTGTAAAAGTGGTGACAGGCTGGCATTTCATTACTACAGACCTGTCAGCCTAACACCTATACTAAGCAAGTGTTTTGAAAGCGGAGTCAACAAAATGAATTCTTAATTATGACACTACTGCGTTACTTGACATCTACCAAATGGTTTTCTGAGGGGTCTATCAATATTTACCAATTCGCCTGGCTTTAATGATTATACACCTTTAGCTTGTGTACAAGATTCATTTAGACTTAACAAAAGCCTTTAACTTGCTACTTTTCATAAAGATTTGCAAGCTCTCAAGGTAAATCCCCGCTTAACTAGATGGCTAGGTAAATGCTTAAAAACATGGGGAGAAATTAGTAATTATACAATGCAAAGTCAGAACCGGCAATTGTCAGATCAGAATTACCCCAGAGCTATGTGCTTGCACCACTGTTGTTCAATACAGCAATAACCCATGGCTGGGTGTGGGTAAGTCTAGCATTACCCACACCCAGCCATGGATTGGGGTCTATATTAAAAACATGAACGTTTACTTACCCGAATACCTAAACACCGACACGTCTTCATCGAACCGCGAAAACATAGATCACCCTGAAGCGCGAAATCCAAAACATAGAATCGTCATGTTTGGCCCTTTTGTGGTATAGCTCCGTAAGGTATGTGTGCAATAGTTACGGACCTTAGGGTTAGGGTGCGGGTTAAGGTAAGTGCATAGATGGTAATTATGTTAGATTTAGTGAAGGATTAGAAATAGGGTTTTATTAAGTGTATGGATTATTTAGTTTGTTTGGGTATAGCTTTTTAAGGTAAGTGTGCGTTAGTTACAGACCTTAGGGTGCGGATTAAGTTAAGTGCATACATGGTGGTATATGCAAGATTTAGTGTAGGGTTTAGTTTAGGGTTAGAAGTAGGGTTTTGGTTAGTGTATGTATGTGGTTTATTTAGTTTGTGTAGGTAGTATGTGGCGGGCGGTGGGATGAGAACTATGACATTTCGAGTTTTTGAATTTCGCGGTTTAGGGCATTCGGTGCATTTCAGGTTCGCAGAATATGTGTCGGTGTTTGGGTAAGTAAACGTTGGTGTTTTAAATATACACCCATGGATTGTTGCTATTATACAATGGTGCTAGTTTTGTGTTATTTAGGTTTCTGTTTATTTTGTATTCTTCCACTTTTTTGAGAGAAAATAACTAACCAAGTTTGTTTATTTTATTTTTGTTTTAATTTAAATACAATTCATTATTAATTTTTCTAGATATGCAAGAAGACAAATAAGTCTTCTTACATTCTTACATTTCTGATGTAAGTAACTCTGAAGTAATGAGTAAATATTCTTTTTAAAGCTTTTTCTATGTTTTGGTGTTGTAGTTTCTTTTATATTTCTATACTGTTTATTATTTATTTATTTAACATTTGTTGATGTTGTATACTGTTTCTGATATCTTTACTGTAGATCTGTGTATTTATTTTGTTTTTGAAACTGTAAACAATTTTAGATATTGGTAAAATGCATGAGTTGTGGTTATTTTAAAATGTTTATTGGGGCTGTAACTTTTTTTTTTGTGTGTTAATGTTAACTGAAGTATAAAGTGTGTGTGCATGCATGTAGTGAAAAGGGTGTGTGTTTAGTACTACCATCTCTGTAGTCGTGCTTTTTCTAAAAGTTGTACATTTAAGTTAGATATAAACTCTTATTTATTATAACTTTTTGTATGTATACTTTCTTGAAAATGCACAGTGTATGTACTGCTTAAGCAGGGAAAGTAGTTTTAGTAAACAGTCACACAGTTGCAACAGTTCACATCATGCTTACAACTCTCAACTGTCCACATTTTTGCCTCACACTTTTGGTCTTTTCTTCATAAAATGTGTGTTTTTCTGAGAAGTCACTAAGTAATATAAGGATTAAAGTCACTAAATAATGACATGCATTTGAGTTTCAGACTTCTTATCATTTAGGAAATATTGTTATTCTAGCAAGTTTATAAAATCAATATTTAAAATGGGTCCCTATTTTTGAGCATTTGTTCCTCAGTTATGTCAGGCTTTGTCCAGGTTTCTTGCTCTTAGAGGTTTAGTTTCATAGTATAGTACTAGGCTATCTGCCCTGGGGCATTTGTAAGCCTAGCCATAGTGATGCGGCTTTTGCCACCCCATGAAATGGTACAAAAAATGTACAGAATAAATTTAGAATACTGTGCCTCTGTCTAGTAGTGACACAATGAAGGTCCCCTTATATAATAGAATTAGTTTACTGTGCCCCTGTCTAGCAGTGACACAGATGTGACCCCTGGGGTAAACTTACGATCTCCCATCCACTCATCAAGATTTCTCTTGAAGAGAGTCAATGAGGGGCTCTGCCTAATACAAACTGGGATCTTGTTCCAAAGCATGGGAAGCCTCTGGGTTATGAATCTATCCCTCCAGCATGTCCTATTCATACTTGTGCCGAGGTTTAAGTCTTTAGCTCTCGTGGTCCTGATGGATTTGGATTTTTTGAGGTGGAGCATGGCCATCAGATCCTGATTGGACATGGCCTTTTATGTCAGGCAGAGATCACTTCTGAGCAGGCGGTATGCTACTGAATAGAGCTGAAGTTTCTTTAGTCTGGCAGAATAAGACATATATTGGAGACCCTTGATCCTCTTGGTGAGGTACTTTTGTGGTCTCTCCAGCTGTTGCAAATGCCAGGTGAGGTACATACCAAATGGGGCATTGTACTCCATCATGGGTCTGATGAGGGAGGAATATAGGGGGTACAATGACATCCTTGGATCTGGATGTGAATCCCTTCATGATGAGATGTGCAAGGTAGAATGTTTTTCTAACCACTTTGGCAACATGGGTGTCAAATGAGAGGTCGCTGTCGACTTGGGTCCCTAGGTCTCCGATTACTTTTTCCATACTCAGTGGGTTGCTGTCTATGTGATAATTTGTGGGTACTTTGTTTTTCCCAAAGGGGATGACTATACATTTTTTGGCATTTAGTTTAAGGCCGTGACTCCGGCACCAGTTGTCTGTTTCTGTGAGGCCTTTTTGTAGGATGTGTGTGTCTGCTGGTGTATCGACTATGGCACCTAGTTTGCAGTCATCTGCGAACTTTGTCAGCCACAGCCCTCCCATGTTTGCTTTAACATCTGAGAAATAAATGCCAAACAAGAGGGGTCCCAGGACAGATCCCTGTGGGACACCACTTGTGACTGGCTTTGAGTCTGACATTGCTCCAGCGATTTTAACTTTATGGGTTCTGTCCTTTAGCCAGTTTGCAACCCATCTAGTGACATAAGGGTTTACTTTTAAGCTGTTGAGCTTATCTATGATGCCTGAGTGGGGTATTGTGTCAAAGGCCTTAGCCAAGTTCAGGTATGCTGTATGGACTGCTTTGCCCTCATCAATGGCTCTAGTGACTGTTTCGAAAAAGTCAACCAGGTTTAAAAGGCAGGATCTGCCCTTTACAAAGCCGAACTGGGTGGGGTCAAGTGTCTGTAGGTCCCCTATGTCTCTGTTTATGAGTTCCATAATGATTCTTTCCATAGCTTTGCAGACCAGGTTGGTTAAGCTTATGGGGTGGTAGTTTCCAGGGTCTGTAGAAGCACCCCCCTTGTGGAGTGGGACCACTGTTGCTGTACGCCAGTGTTCAGGTACATATCCCGAAGTAAGGTTAAATAGCATTTTTGTGTGTGGGTTTAGCTCCTCTTGGAGTTCACGTAACACGCAACCCGGGATACCGTCAGGTCCCATTGATGCTGTGTTTTTTGCTTAAAGGGCAGTTCTCACTTGGACATCTGAGATGACAGGGAGATTACATTCAGCTGGGATAAGTATTTCTTCTTTTGGGGGTGAAGGAGGGGAGAAATTTGCACTGAACCTGTCAGCCAGAATGTTGGCAATATCTGTGGGTTCAGTGTATTTTTTGTTGTTGTGAACCAACTCTGAGCATATCTGAGGGTTTCTGCCCAGGTTTCTAACATAGCTGAAGAAGGCTTTGTGGTTATCTTGTGTCCTTAGCGATTTTTCTCTCAAAGTTGGCCTTGAATGTTTTAATGAGAGAACGTAGTTTTTTGCTAATGTTGATCAGAGATGTCTTCCCTTCATGGGATTTTGCTCTGACGTGCAGTAGCTTCCTTCTTTTGTTATACAATTTGTTTATGGCTGAGGTCCACCGGACAGGACGCTTACCTTTGGTGGAGAGGGACTTGGATTTGTTTGGGATTGCATGATCCATGCATTCTTGAAGATGTCCATAGAAAGCATTTGTGAAGTATTCGGCATTGTGGGAGGTGGTATCCTCTGGCACAGTGGGCTTAAAGGATACCATCTCAATCTTAAGAAAAGTGAAGTCTGCTTTTGAGAAGTTTTTCACTGTGGTCTTTTGTGCTGTGGGTGGAGGTGGGATATGTATATCCAGGGTGATTAGTTTATGGTCAGATCTCACTAGTGAGGGGTATACTTCCAGTGTGGATCACTTTGTCCCCATGTTTGTGATGATCAGGTCTAGTATATTATCTCCCCTAGTGGGAGAGGTGACTAGTTGTTCCAGTGCATTTGAATTTATGAATTCCAGGAACCTTTGGGCTAGGGTATTAGGGATAGAATAATGTACCCAATCTATGTTTGGGTAGTTGAAGTCTCCCAGTATGATGGTATTTTGTGATACATTCATATCCTCCAATGTCTTCAGGAAGGCTGAGTGGGGTTCTTGAGATTGGGAGGGTGGTCTGTAACATGCTACCAGTTGTATAGCAGTTTTGCCTATGGTTAGTTGCACCTGTATGGTCTCTGATGCTTCATGTGTTGCTACTAACCTGGAGGTGTGGGTGTCCTTGATAAATATGGACACTCCCCCTCCCTTTGTGGTTCAGCCCAGGTTTTGGGGCCGAAACGCACGATACGAGGTATAGCCTGGTAGCGCTGGGGTGCTCTCAGGAGCCTTGAACCAGGTTTCAGTTACTGCACAGATGTCGATGTTCTCCATGCTGAGGAGTGCATCAAGTGCCTGCATGTTGAGATTTAGACTTCTGGCATTGAGCAGCATTACCCTTAGTTTTTTTCCATTTTTGTTTTCTAAGGAGGTGGGTTTGTCTTTTGAGCCTTGCCTAAAAAAGGCACTATGGGGGTGGCAAGAGCCTTAGCCAATGTCCAGAAGCCCCGTGGTGACAGGTGTAAGCCATCCCTTGCGAAGCAGCGTGGCTTGTCCAACATGTCATCCCAGGCAGACAGACATTGGATCCTCTTAGAATGACACCAGTACTTGAGCCAATTGTTAAAGCTGATCATCTTGTCTTTGTATTGTGGTATCATTCTTGGTGAGGGCAAGATGCTGCTCAGGGTCAGGGTCATACCAGCCTGGGCTACATAATCGGAGAGCTCCTCTATGTCTCTTTTCATGTAGTCCAGGGAGGTACGTCTCAGGTCATTCACACCAGCATGGACAATAACGGAGTCATATTTGTACTTGCTTTGGAGTGACTTGAGTGCGTGTGTTATGTGGTGGATCCTAGCTCCCATTAGACAGCTCACAGTCACCTTCTCCTTGTTCAGCCTGGTCAGCGGGACATCAGTGTGTCTGACTATAGAGTTACCTATTACTAGTGTATCAGGCAAGGTGTTTGGCCTTAAGGGCTGTGATTGGTTGACACTGATTTATTGAAGTATGTGTTGCATGTGTTTTGCTTTGAGGTGGTGGATTTTTGGATGTCTGCTTTGGGAGCCTCTGTTGTTTTGGCAAGTTTTTTATTAGAGCCTCTGAGTATGTCTTTGTGTTTTTATGTGTTTGGTTTGTAGTTGTGGTAGGTCTATGTGGGACTGGGATTGTTGTGTGTGTGGTTTCCATCTCCTCCTGTCTGGTCATGCCAGCCCTGAGTTGAGAGTTCAGCCTCCAGTTTGGCTATATAGTTGCATCTCTCACATCTATTTGTGTTTGTTGGGAGGAGGAGAGGGTTGTCTGTGTACATGAGACAATTGTAGCATTGTCTCAAGATACCCAGATTGACCAGCTGAATTGAAGACAACGCCAGTAATCTACCACTCGACATGCTAGAACAGTATAAGGGAGTGCTGTACCTTTAAGGGAAGTGGATATTCACAGGGGTGGTAAGTAGATGTAGTGCTTTACTTAGTACAAGAGTGCGTACTTAGTAGAGAAGTATTGAGAACAAGTGCTAGGCTTATAATATAGTGAGTAGTCTGGTTATACTAAGAGTAGAGCCTTCCTTAAGGGAAAATTTGAAGAGCAGACTTGACGGAGCCAGAAAAAAGTTTAAGAGGAAGGGTAGGGTTTTTTGGTGTTTTCAGGGTGTTTGTGGTTTCAGCAGTTTTGTGTGTTGAAGTTGTTCAGAAGCTGTCAGCCCCACTCTTCTACATACAAGAAAAAATCAGGCACATTTTTGGTGGCTCACAGAGATGCTAGCGAACAAATGGAACATGTAAACTTGTTGACAAGTTTTAATATGTAGCACATGTAAATGGGAAAGTTCAGCTGCTCAATGATACTTCAGCTGTTGGTATACGCTCGATTCACAACAGGCATACTGGTTAGGCTTGTTTTTGAATATTAATGGACAGTCATTGTATAATATTGTTTTTGCTTCTATTCCCAGTAATAAACATTGTTGGCTAAATATGTAGAATCCTGCTAAATCAGATTTTTTTGCAAATAATGGAGATGACTTTTCCAAGAAAAACAAAATATTTGTCAAATTCTAGTAGGCGGGCCAAAAAATGTAGCATGATGCATTTTCGTTCATCTATAAATAAATTAAACTATTGTTTACTCACTTTATCAGAGATTAAGGACTACAAAGGCCTTGGAATTATGAATGACCTTGCTGTTTTTTTTAAAAGTCAAGTACAAGTTACTTGTAAAAATGCCTTAAGACAAACAGGCATGATTTTAAAAATCTCTACAAATGGAGACTCTTTCTGTGTAAGAGAACTACAAAAAGTCCTCATAAGGTCAAGTTGGGAGTAAATCAATTTTTTGTACATTTAACAATGGTCAGTTAAACCATCCTGAAGCTGTGAAAAGAAAATTTACTAAAAGACTTTGTAACAAGGATGTATGTTACATATGTGCCCAGTTAGGCCTATTTACTTTACATTACAAACATATTAGGGGCAGATTAATATTTGCTTACAAGGTGTTTAAATACATATAAACACCACAGCCTGAAATGCTGTTAAAAATTCTGTCTCAAAGGAGGTCAAAACTTGTTATATTACACACTGAACACCACAGTGCCAGGGAAAAAATCAGATGTGCTGAAAGTATAATAAACTTTAAAACATTTCTAGATAAATGGTTATACAACTATGATTGAGACTGTTTTCCTTGAAGGCCATTAGGCCAGAATATCACTTCTGAACTTAACTGTAGAAGAAAAATGCTACATAGTTCTGGATGTGTGCATCTTACCCAGATCTGGTTTGATAACCATTAGTGGTAGCGAAAAGAACTGGCTGCAGTAATGCACTTCAGCATGCTGACAACAGTGGGTAGTACAATCCTATTCAGCAACAAAACGTGGGCAGTACACCATACCATTATGGACTTCCACATACTGCTGCTGGAACTCAAAGGCCCAGTAACTGTCCACTATGAATGGCAACCTCTTGGCTAATGGAGAGAGAGCGACAACAGCTATGCATTCTAGACTGTGACAAACAAAGGCTGCACATGACCATCCTACACAGACAAGAAACAAATGTACTTAAGATAAAATGCAAATAACATACATTAGTAATACTGTAGAGAATTGTTTAACTCATTCATGCCTGTAACACTCTTTTTTTTTTTTTTTTTTCATATTCCAAGTTCACCTATAGCTCCTTATGGTGTCCAGCCTTTTTTAGTTCTGGTCAAGTTCACCTATAGCTCCTTATGGTGTCCAGCCTTTTTTAGGTCTGGCTTCTTTAATGAAGTGACTTACCAGCCATTTTGTTAATATCTCCTTGCACTTTCTAAGACTGTTGGTCTAGGATGTCCTGCCATAGAGAAATGAATCACCATTTGTCATTTATATTTTCATAATTATTTATGATCAGATTTTCATAACTGAGAGATCTGCATGTTACTGATGGGCAGGGTGTGATATGCCATGATGGGGGGCAGAAAAACTCATTGTGAATATCCACTTATGTCACAGTATACTGGAGATATTGATAGCTGTTAATGATTATTGGGGGGGGGGGTAATATTTCCATATGTACTTCAAAAACAAACCTGTTTTATGGAATCAGGAAAAAAAATATGAGGGTTTGACAGACAGTGCTTGTAACTCTGAAACTCTTCTAGCAGATGTGATTGCTAGCAGAAACAAAGTCTTCCAAGACAGAAATTTCAAGAGAGACGAATGAGCTGGCTCAAAGGGTGGAGACGTTAATTTGGATAGAACAAAATTCAAATCCCATGAAGCAACTGGCTCCTGAAGGGGGATCTCAACAAACTGGCACCTTTAAGGAAGGTCTTGCACAACCTATGTGACATCAGATTGGAATCCTGTTGACCCAAACGGAAATTTGATATTGCTGCCAACTGAACCCTGATTGTGGCAGCCGCAGATCTCTGGTGAAAAAGTTCAGATAAGAATTCCAATACCACCAGAATAGATGCAGTATAAGGGTCAACATTCCTTTCCTCAGCCCAGATGGAAAACTTTCTCCATTTACTGGTGTATAATTTTCTAGTGGAGGGTTTATGAGAAGATGTAAGAATAGGAGTCACAGAGTGACAAATTGTAAAGTCTAACTAGGGATGGAACTGGAGCAGCCAAGCTGTCAATTTGAGGGTGTGTAGGCTGAGATGAAGAGAGCCTGACATGTGCATCAAAAGATCTAATACTGGGTCCAGACTCCATGGATTGCCTAATAGGTGAGGCCCGAGAAAGGGGAACCAGTCCTGACGAGGCCAGTAAGGAGTGATAAGTATCAATTTGCTTCCCACCAGTTTCGCTTTCTGAATAACCTTGGATACGAGAGGAAAGGGCGGGAAAGCATAAAGGAGACCCAGGGGCCAATCGTGAACAAATGCGTGTCTCGGTGACTCCCCCGGAGGGGGGATGAGGGAGAAATAGCTGCTGCATTTGGCATGGATTGGGCTGGCAAAAAGATTGCAGCAAGGCTGTCCCCATCTGCGGAAAATCTGTTCCGCTATTTCCTGCTTCAGACCACTCGTGAGGCATCAAAATTGCCCGGCTGAGTTTGTCGGCTGTCACGTTGGTTGTCCCCGGGATGTGCGTCACCACAACAAAGTGCTGGGAAGACCTCGCCCATTTCCAAACCTGCTCTCGACAGAGTGGGTATGATCTGGTTCCACCTTGTTTATTGAGATACCATACTACCGACATGTCTGAATCGTCCCCAAGAGGAAGAAGGTCGTGAAGTGCTTGCAACACCAGGAGCACCACTCTCATCTCTAGAACATTGATATGCAGGTGGGCCTTGCGATCTTGCCATGTGCCTTGGACAGTCCTGCCTAGATCATGCCCCCCTACCCTGTGAGGCACCAGTAGCCAGCTTGGCAACAGGTTGGTGAGGGAGGAATGTACTGCCCGTAGTCAACTGATTGGGTTGAATCCACCAACTGAGGTCCTTCTTGCAAGACTCTGATAACAGAATGTGGTGAGTTAAGGGCAGCTGTTGGAAGGACCACTGGGACAACAGACGCCACTGAAGAATCTGTATGTGTAGTCTGGCTAAAGGCACTAGTAGTATGGTGGAAGCCATGGTCTCCAGAAGTTTCAGAACAGTCTTTGCCTTGACTTTTTGGAGCAGGAGTAGATTGAATTTGTTGTACAAGATGCTGTGCCCTTTCTACTGGAAGTAGAGCCAACATGGCTACTGTGTCTATTTCTGCACCCATAAAAGTCAGAAATTGAGAAGGCAATAAGGCATATTTTACCCAATTTATTGTAATCCCTAACTGGGCACAAAGTTGAATAGTGGCATCTCTGGTCTGAAGAAGATGCCTGGTGGGGGCGGTCAGGATCCAGTCATCCAGATACGGAAACACCTGGAATTCTAGATGTCTCAGGTGAACTGTCACTACTGCCATACACTTGAACACCCTGGGGTCTGTGGTGAGACCAAAGGGCAGAGCACGAAATTGGAAGTGACTGACTCTCAGCTGGAAGCGTAGATGACGTCTCAAAGCTCTGTCCATTTTTATGTGGTAGTACGCGTCTTGGAGGTCTACTGAGCACATCCAAGTGTCTTTCCCTAATAAGGGGAGTATAGACTGCAGTGTCGCCATCCGGAACTTGTCCCTCTTTACGGATTTGTTTAATATGCTGAGGTCCAAGATGGGCCTCCAGTCCCCTGTACGTTTTGGCACTAAAGAATCTGAAGTTCCGAACCCGACTTGGTCTGTGGGGATAGTTTGGATGACTCTGTTTGCAACTTGACTTCTACAGTTGCTTGATCCCTGTGATTGGGTTGAACATCCGGGATCCTCTTGGGGACATGAGGTGGCAGAGAAAAGGGTATGAAGTAACCTCTGGTGATATATCCTTGTACCAATCTGTCTCGAGTGATACTTAGCCAGACTTCTGGATAACAAGAAATGCAACCCCCGACTGGCTCCAGAGAAGCACAGTTAGGCCCCACATCAGGAGCGCTGGTAGGGCTGGCCCCAAAATGAATCACAGTCTTCCTGGTTTTGCAGTCCACCCCTGCCTCTAGGGCAATGTCTACCATTTCCTCCTCCTCTGCCTCTAAGGGGGGGGGGGGGGAGTCACCCTGTGCATCCTGGAAAAACCTCTGGGGCTTCTTGAATCACATTTTACCACCTCTCTGACCCTTGGGACATGTTCTAGAGGGGACGGTAAAACATAGTACCACGGCAGAGTGTTTTCCCTTTTTGCTAGCACCAGGTGAGTGTGTCCTTTACCTTAGGTCCAAACAATGAAGAATCATCAAAGTAAAAGTAGACTTGAACGGCTCCACAAAATTACACAAGCGCATCCAGGAGTGCCTCCTTAAGGAAACTCCTGAACCCGCTGTCTGGCTCGCTTCATTGGCTGCATAAGAGATCAGCCTTATGGATGAGTTAACAATGGAATTCAAGGTGGACAACTAAGCAGCCACCTTCTCAGGGACTCCCTCAGTGGATGTACCTTGTAGAGTCTCTCCTAACTTCTTAAGGAGATCTCTCTGAAGCCTTGTAAAGTGTGTTAGGTAGTTCAGCGATCAGAGAATGAATGCTGCTGACAAAAAGATATGCTTCCTGTATCTGTACATCGTTTGAGACTCCTCATTCGGTGGATGGACAGAAGTGGTCTCCGCTAGCTCCTTAGTGGCTGCTGCCACCACCATGGCATCTATGGGAACACCTTTTGACAAAAATTCCTTCTCCTTGGGGGCTGACAAAAATTTATTAGGTCTCCTGGGGCCTGGCTCCACGGCTTCAGGGGTCTCCCACACCTTCCAACTAACAAGCTCTAACAGTTCGTCAAAGGGTGGAGACACCCAAGAGGCTGAAGGTTGAGACCCGAAAGCCTTCAGGTACACAGACTCATCAGAAGGGGTAACAGTGGGCCAGCCACACCTCTTAAGAATCTCTAAGATGTCAACGAAAGAGACATCAGCGGATGACTTGGGGGGAACCTTCCGACTCCTCGAGGTCAGTGTCAGAGATAAGAGGAGACTCCTGGGAGTCTACATGCTTCCTCTTGCATGTCCTCTTCTATGGGGGCTCCTCAGAAGGGTATTCCGGGGAGGTCTAAGAAGAGTGGGGGCCACCAGCCAAAGGCATCTGAGGCTGCAGTTCTCTGCTGTCGAGAGGGAGTAGGAGCTGAGATGGAAGTAAGTGCCCGAGGGGGAAGAGCGTCGGTACCCTTCGGTGGGCACGCTCATCATCTCGAAGGCCAACATCAACGGCTCCGAAGACCTCCCTGGCTCCCAAGAGACAGTGGACGCCATCAGCTCAGACACAGATGTAGGGTCCGAGCTCACCCTAGCAGACGCACTGAGAGGAAGACTCCTAACAGAAGAGGTCTGGTTCCAGGTGTTGCTGTAGGGGTCGACTGGGGAGCTTCAGCTCCTAGACACCACGGATGGCGCTGAAGGTGTCTGAGTGGAACTCTGCTCCGAGACAACCTCAGGGGGAGCTGCAACTGAGGGTTCCACCAGTGGTACAGAGCACTCCGGCTCTGAAAGCCCAGAATGGTTCAGAGGAGGAATCACAGAAGGGATAATGGACTCAAGTGGCTCCAGAACAGACTGGGTCAGAGCAAACAGCATTTTTGGTAAGGCAGAGGACTTAAAGAGTTTCAGCACTACTCACTCCACATCATCTTCCGATAAGCTCCTGGAAGATCTGGAGAACAGTGTGGGAGATCTAGACCTCTGTAGTATAGGGTCATTAGTGTAGGGGAGACTGGCAAGGTATATGTAGACTGGCTCAGATGTCTACTATCAGTGGTCGGCTCTGAAATGCCTGGTGCAGACACTGTAGCCATTGTAGTAGTATCCTCAATTAGTTCTGAACTCGGTGGAGCCGAGGAGGAAGACGACTCGTCAGTTTTGGAAATTTTGGGAGGCGGCTCCAATGTACCAGCCGGTGTCAGGGAATGCCTCTTCGAAGGTTTTGACTTGTCTCTTTTGGACCCATGCGATTTAGAAGAGGAGAAAGAGCTGGCCAGGTCTTTCTCAAAAGTGAGCTTAAGGAGACCTTAATATGAGTTTATTCTCTCTCCTGCAATACCCTGGCACTAAATGAGTGACAAAACAGACACATTTCCTGTAAATTGATGGCCCCTAGATAGTACACATAGTTACTGTGGCCATCCATAATGAACATAATCTGCAAGCATTTCGCACTTTTTAAACCCAGAAGGTTTATGATCTTTAGCCTCCTTAAACATCTCACAGAAGATGAAGCCGAAGAGACGCAATCAAACAGAGAGAGAGAGAGGAGACAGAGAGAGAGGACTAGGTCCTCTAACTTAAACGGGGCCAGCCCTTAAAGCCCCAGCAGTCACACAACCACGAGGACTAGGTCCTGTAACTCAAACGGGCCTAGCCCTGGGTAGAAACAGAAGGGAGAAACCTAGGTCCTCTAACTAAAACAGACCTAGAAGTGGAAAGGGGTCAGAAATAATTTAACTACTCGCGCACGCACAGCAAAAAAAATCTCTAACTACTAGAGAAAACAGTTTCTGTCTGGGCGTTTACTGTTTTCTGCCCTAACTGGCACACAGGATACGAATGAGAACAAGGCCAAGGGCCAACCGGTTCTCAACAATAATTATCTAAACAGGAAAAATACACAGCAAATAGCTAAACTATAGAAAACGACACTCATAAGAGTTGGATAAATCTATCTAAAGCTGAAAATAGCAAAATATTTAGCAAAATGCGTTAAGACTTAGCCACAGCCAAAAAGCACATCCGAACTCGTCGACGCGGCAAACAAGATCTGGGAATTGTAATGGTGCACCATGGGATACCTACCCAGCCACAAGCCAACTAGAAGACTTTGAGCTTGCAAAAAGGCCAAGTCGGAACAGAGGATCGGCTCTGAACCACATGCAAGACTGAAGGCGATATAGGACTACAGAACATCAAGTTTGAAGGGACAGCATACAAAAGGAAGGGAATTTCAAAAAGGTGTTTAGCTCATTAAGATCCAGAATAGGTCTCCATGTGCTTGCTTTCCTGGGGACCAGGAACACACTGGAGTAAAACCTCTTCCCCCTTTGCGGAATTGGAACTTCTTGAATTATTCCTTATGCCAACAGGCTCTGAAGCACCTTGGGAACAATTGTTCCAGAGGCTCAGGAATACCCTACAAAGGGAGGGGGGGATTTCCAAAACATGTAATCCATCTATCCTCAACCCCTTTTCCCATTTTGCACGTGGGGTCAGGGTGTCACTTCAGCAGTGACAATCATCTCGAGCAAAGGTTTTACACCACTGGGTGGCTAGCCCTGCCATAGTATTTCATTCGTATCACTCACTCGCGCACACACATACACCTATGGCCAACTTAGTGTGTCCAATCCACCTATTGCATGGGTTTGGAATGTGGGAGGAAACCGGAGCACCAGGAGGAAACCCACGTGGACAGCAGAGTGCCACACAGAAGGCACTCCAGCAGAGAACAGAATAGGAGAACCTCTTGCTGTGAGGAGACTATGCTAATTGCTGCACTACCACAGCCAAAAAACCATGCAATAACCCTGGCAAGGTATAGAAAGAAAGTACAGTTTTGTACCTACCATAAATGTAGATGTTCGAAGATCCACATTGCTGCAGTCATAACCTGTGGGTAGTCCGCTGTCCTCGGTCGGCCCGAATACCAAAGTATTAGGCTGGCGTCGGTCATGGGCGCTCAGATCTGACGTCAGTGCGTCATGGTATTAAAGCGCATGACCGACGTCATATCCTCAGTCTTTTCTTGCCCCAGATGTCAGAAGGCCCTAAAAAGAAAGGCCACAGCCAAAAATAGAAAAAACCTCCAAAACCCATGTACAAACAACATCTACGACCCAAACCATACAACCACTCCAAACTACAGAGGGGAAGGAGGGAGGGTATTGACTGCAGCAATGTGGATCTTCGAACATCTACATTTATGGTAGGTACAAAACTGTACTATGTTCTTCATCTCACATTGCTGCAGTCATAACCTGTGGGTAGAATCCCAAAGCAAGTGTAAGGGGAGGTTGGCAAAATCATAAAGCATTGGGAGCTGCTAATATGCCCTGTAAGACTGCAGTGGCAAACCCAGCCCTAGATTTGGAATAAAGAGGAGATGGTAATGTTTAGAAAAGTGTGCACTGAACTCCAAGTAGCTGCTTCCAAAATATCTTTAGTAGCTACACCCCTTAAAAAAGCAGTAGAAGTGTCAGTAGCCCTAGTGGAATGAGGTCTGATTCCAGCCGGAATCTCCTTACCATGATGAGAATAACAAAAAGCAATACAATGGCCAATCCACTTAGAAATAGTTTGTTTTGAAACAGGTTTCCCCTGAGAACCCAAAGCAAAAGAAACAAATAACTGTTGAGACTGTCTGAACCCTTTAGTTCTGCTCAAATAATAACGCAACTGCCTGTGAATATCCAAAGTGTGCAAAATTTTCTCCCCTTTATTTTGGGGTTCAGCATAAAAAGTAGGCAAATGAATAGATTGGTTCAAGGCCACATTTGAAACCACTTTAGGCATAAAAGTAGGGTTAGTACACAGAGATACCCTATCCTTATGAAAAATCAGGAAGGGTTCAACTGCCATTAGAGCCTGTAATTCAGATACCCTTCTAGCAGACGTGATGGCCAACAAAAAAGCAGTCTTCCAAGACAAAAACTTTAACTCAGACGTAGCTGCAGGTTCAAAAGGAGGTAAAGTAAGTTTTTCCAACACAAAATTGAGATCCCAGGAAGGAGTAGGAGCTCTACGCGGGGGTCTTATGTTCTTTGCCCCTCTAAGGAATTGCTTAAACAAAGGATGAGAGAATAATGGTGGGTCACAGTCATAGTGAGCAGAAATGGCTGCAGCATGAACTTTTACAGAGGAGAAAGACAAACCCTTGTCTAATAATTCTGTAAGATATTGAAGAGAAATACTCAAATCAGGCCTGGAAACATCAAAGTTCTTTGCTTTGCTCCAAATAAAAAATCTCCTCCATTTATCAGCATAAACTTTCCTTGTACTAGGCCTTCTGGCCTCCAAAATAACATTCAAAACTTTTTGAGGAAGCTGCGCCCCTCCAGGTTCTAGAACAGAATATGCCAGGCTGCTAGATGCAGGGACTGAATCCTGACATTGAGGAAATGATTGCCTGCCTGAGACAAAAGGTGTGGAATTGAAGGCAAAGGCCAAGGATGATCCCATACTAAACTCCTCAGCAGAGGGTACCAGTGCTGTCGAGGCCAATCCGGAGCTATTAGAATCATGGAGGGCTTGTCTTGTCTGACCTTCAAGAGCACCTTGGGAAGGAGAGGCAGAGGAGGAAAGGCATAAACGTGAAGATTGCTCCAACTGAATGATAGAGCATCCACCTTCCAAGCTGTCGGATGAAACATCTTTGTGCAAAACTTTGGCAACTGGAAATTTAGTGGAGAAGCGAACAGATCTATGTCTGGAGTCCCCCATATCACTGTCAACTGTCGAAATACATGAGGATCCAACTTCCACTCGTGGGGATCCACCATCTGTCTGCTCAAAACATCTGCTAAGGAGTTCTGTGCTCCTGGCAGAAACCTTGCCTGAAGAGTGAGGTGCAAACTGAGAGCAGTCTCCCATAAAATCATAGCTTGCCTGCAAAGAGGGTACGAATGTGTTCCCCCCTGCTTGTTGATGTACCACATGACAGTTGTGTTGTCTGTTTGAATCAACACTTGTCCTGGGTGAAGTAGATCCTTGAAAGCCATCAATGCAAATTGGACTGCTAACATCTCCTTCAAGTTGATATGTAAATGTTGAAGTCTGGCAGGCCACGTGTCTTGAACCCATTTTCCATTGAGGTGTGCTCCCCAAGCCTTGTCCGAGGCATCTGTCGTTAAGATCAGACTCTCCTCTGGTCGGGTCACAGAGAGTCCCTTGTTTAGGTGACATTCCTGGGCCCACCACAAAAATTCCTTTTGGATGCAAGGTATTATCTGAATGACAGTGTCCAGATCGTGGCAGTGTTGTGCCCATACAGTTTTGAGATACCATTGTAACTTCCTCATATGCAGTTTGGCATTGGGAAGCACCAGAATACAAGATGCCATGAACCCCAAGGCTTGAAGGACTGTCCCTGCAGTCAGCCTGGACCGTAGAGACAATTGTTGGAAGTAAAGTGTAAGGTTCCTTTGCTTGTCCAGGGTCAAAAAAGCCATCTGGGAAGCTGTATTCAGTCTCACACCCAGAAAGCACATTTCCTGAGAGGGTACTAGACTGGACTTTGTTTCGTTCACAGAATACCCTAGGCACCTTAACACTGCCATAACATACTGTAGATGGTGTAGTAGCTTGTTTTTGTCTTGAGCAAGAATCAGGCAATCGTCCAAATAAGGATAAATTTGTATTCCTCTTAACCTTAAGAAGGCTATCACCGGAGCCAGAACCTTTGTGAACACCCTGGGCGCAGTAGATAAGCCAAAGGGCAATGCAGAGAACTGATAATGTAAAGTTCCAGCCCGAAAACGCAGGAATCTCCTGCAACTGGGCCTGATAGGAACATGAAGATAAGCCTCTTTGAGATCCAGAGTTACCATCCAGTGATCTTTGCCCAACAGAGGCAGAAGTTGTTGCAACGTCAACATTTTGAATTTTGGAATGCCCAGGTATGTGCTGAGAATAGATAAATCCAAAATTGGCCTCCAAGTGTCTCCTTTCTTTGGTACAAGAAACAGGCGGGAATAAAATCCTAGGCCTACTTCTGACAGAGGGACCTGCTGTATAGCCCCCATTTGAAGAAGTAAAGAAATCTGTTTGTGAGCCTCCACCCTTTGCTGAGGAGGAACGTCTGGCATGCCTTTGAAAGGAGGCAATGTGTGGAAATAAAACTTGTAACCTCGGTCTATAATGTCCAACACCCATTTGTCCTGGGTGACTAAAAGCCAGTTTTGCTTGAAGAGTGCCAACTTTCCTCCCAGAGGAGCTGCCAGACAGGAAGGATCTGGCAGCTGAAGATGCAGGTCATTGGGCCTGTTTACGAAAGGACTGGCCCCTGCCCTCACCTGTAGATTGTGCAGGGGAACTCCACGTTCTAGGCCTGAAAGAACCCTGAGCTCTGCCCCTACCACGTCTAGACCTGCCCCTAGACTGTAAATCAGAAGAAGGGTAAGCCCATCCCTTAGTAGGCCAATTCCTGCTAAACTTAGGGGGCTGCACCTGCAAAAAATCTAACAGTCTGCATAGACTTAGCTTTGTCTTCCATTTTCTTTAAGACAGACTCCACAGGAGAACCAAACAAAACTTCAGACTGCAAAGGAGCATCCAAAATTCTAGCTTTAACATGCTCTGACAAGTTCTGATCCTTAAGCCAGGTGTGCCTGCGAATAACTGATCCAGTGGCAGCCACCCTGGAAGAAGCCTGTAAAGCATCGAAACCACACTGCAAAGAATGCTTACCCACCTGATCAGAGGCATGAACCAAAGCCTGTAATTCCTTACACTCTATGCCCTCTGCCAAAGCATCAACCCTAGATTTTAACTGAGTAAGGAGAAAATTCTGGTACTTCAACATATGAAACTGGCAATTCAAAGCCCTCATTGCTAGAGTGGAAGAGGTATACACTTTTTTTCCCCACCTATCCAAAGCTCTAGAGTCTTTATCCATAGGAACTGGATTCTTTACAACAGAAGCCCTGACACCCTTAGGTCCCTGGCTAATAGTTTCTGGGTCAGCCCTTGGGCTCTTATACAGATATTTATGAGCCTCTGGCACTCTGTAATACCTATCTGGTTTAACTGGTGCAGGAGGCAAAGAGTCTGGATTAAGAGAAGCCTCCGAAAAAACATCCTGAACAACATCCAAAACAGGAGGTATAGCCAAGGGCCGATGTTGTGGCAGAAACAAAAATTCCCTAAGCCTCTTTCGGGAATCTGAGAAATCCTGACCTTCCCATTTAAAATGCTCCCTCATAGAATGCAGGGTTTCTGAAAAAGAAAAATCCTCTGGAGGAGAAGCAAAGGACTGGAATCCTCTGCGTCTGAATCAGAATAAGGAGGAAAATCCTGAATGTCTTCAGCCGAAGACTCTGAGTAATCAGAAGCCTGTTCCAAACTTTCCACCTCTGGCTCCACCCTAGGCCTCTTATCTGGAGGGGGCATAGAACCCCTGATTAAGGAAATCAAATCTTCTGCCATTTTAAGCATGTGTTTTTTAGGCACAGAACCTGCAGAACTAGGACTGACACCTGAGGAAGGCAAACCAGGCCTGACCTTGGAAGGTACCTTAGAGACAGAAGGAGAAGGCCTAACCACCTTAGGCAAAGAAGGGAGTACAGTAACCTGAGAGGCCCCCTCAGCCTGACCTGACTCCCGAGTGGCCACATCCTGCAAAATTAACTGCTCCCCCTGAGACTCAGCTGAAACCTCGGCTGGATCCACAGATTCCACCGTAGTTTCTAAAGAACCGGCGTCCGGAACGGATGACTCATCCTGTTTGGACCTTAACGATTTTTCTTTGCGCTTCTTAGCGGTAGCGGGCGGAGGATCCGACGGCATATTGTAATTACACCGCTTACCGAAGACAAGCCTAGCGCAATCTAACCTACGTTTAATGGTGCGCTTATTAAACCTAGCACAAAAGCGACACCCGACTCACGCCGTGCTCAGGCCCCAAACAAGGAATACAGAGAGTGGTGATCCCTATGCGGTATCTGTTTCCCACAAGAAATACAATTATTCACTTTTTCTGACATCTGGAATTAACGGAGGCAAGAAAAAACAAAAATATTCCCCAACGGGGTACTTAGCCCAACTTGGTTTCGGTCTGAAACTCAGAATACGAAAATTTCAGAACGCCGAACGGCACTTGCAAACGCTGCTTCTGCTTCGGACCATGCGGCAAAAAAGACTGAGGATATGACGTCGGTCATGCGCTTTAATACCATGATGCACTGACGTCAGATCTGAGCGCCCATGACCGACGCCAGCCTAATACTTTGGTATTCGGGCCGACCGAGGACAGCGGACTACCCACAGGTTATGACTGCAGCAATGTGAGATGAAGAACATCACAGGAGTCTTGAGTGACCTTCACCTAAATAGGAAACTGCAGGGAAAGACGCAGAGAAAGAGGAATGTGACCAAGAATGGGATAGTCAGGCAGCACCTAGTTTGTCAGGAAAAAGGAGGCTTCTGAGTAGGAGTTTGGGTAGCCTTAGCAGGAGGAGCCCATCTACCACACTTTCTACCCTTGGGGGAGGGCGATACTGTCTACATACAAAGGCAGGGTTGTTAGGTTAATTCCTCTGAAACTTGGGAACAGGTGAAACAAAAATATGCTTCAACTTCTGTAAGGCCTTACCTTTTCTTGTAGGGACTTAACTCCACAGCAGCAGCACCAAACAATAGCTGAACCAGAGAAGCATTCATAAGTTTAGCCTTTACATCATCAAGCAAAGGCTGAAGCCTGCACCAGGAATACCTCCTCAAGACCGATCCAAAGGCAGCATCCCTAGATGAAGCATCAGCTGCATTAAAATGGAATGGTGAGCACCTTGGGAGGATATCCCTAACAAGGCAGAGACCTTCCCTTTAGGATCAGGAAGGTGTGAAATGGCTTAACAGGCCTGAAAGATAACAGCCAAGACATACCTGGTCATGTGCATCTGATAAGGACAGCAGAATTAGAGCTGTGAACTATCAGTGGGAAGCAACTTAGTTGAAGGCAGCTATTTAGAGAGCTTATCAGAAGCCACAGACGGGTCAGTGGAGGGACACAAAGAAACATGCATTCATCAGGCCTTTTATAAAATCTATCAAGTTTCTTGGGAGCATAGGGTTGGGAGTCAGGAGCCTGAGCAGCAGTGGAACCATAAAGGCAGCAAGAACAGGTGGAACAGCAGAGGGCCTAGGAGGCTCCATCTGTAGAAACTCATAGTACCTTTTCTTTTCTGAACATCAGACTACACTCCCATGTGAAAAATTTCATCATTCTGGAAATAGTATCACCAAACGAAATCTCCTCAAAAGGAAAGTAAGGACTGATGCACTATGGTCCTGCAAGAGTCTAAATGGAGAAGGAAATAAAGGAAAAGTGACTCATCAGACTCGGCATCCTCAGAAGAATTCTGTTCCCTAGGCCTCTTGAGAGAGACAGAAGACTAAAGAGGGGCAGAACAGAAGCCCCCTGTGGAGGCCTCAATCATATGGGCATTAAACAAACCCTGACTGAAGTTTTGCCATTCACTCTGAGGATCCTTAGGAGCAGGCAAAATGTGCTTGGTCTTCTGCTTTTGAGTGGAATGTCAGCCTTAAACAATTTAGGAGGCTCTGACCCCCTGCCAACATTCTATAATGGTAGTCTGAACTTCTTCCCTCATTAATCAGAGAGCACAAGGCCCTTCGGTAATTATCAGACGCAGTTCCCCCTGTATATCTGAAGCAGACAACTGCAAGGCCACCACGGACAGATTGGAGTCGGATCCATGCCGGCTTCTGAATCGGTCATGGCAGAGGAAACAGAAGGAAACTAGACAATCCTTCAGGCTTTCACCAGAGACATCCGGTGGAGGAGATGCAGCCAAAGAATCCAACAGAGCTTTCTGGGTATTTTTCTTCACAAGATGGCTGTCCCTCAGGCCAGGAAGATCCCTCCATTGTGCCATCACAGGGGAATAAAGCAGACTACGCATCATCTTAGGGACAAAAGCCAGATAAATCTCAGTGCCTAAACAGAGCAAAAACTGCTCATGACCATCTTTATGAGGAATCCATCTCCCTCATTAGCATTTCCCCCTTTCTGGATGGCAGGAAACAAACCAGAAAAGGCAAAACAAAAATAAGAAACTCAAAAAACCCCAGTGGAGCATCTGAAAAACGGTTTGTTAACCAGCAGACAAAAGAGCATTCACACTGATGATCAAAGATAGTGTTCAGACTGGCAGCAAAGAAGCTCTGAGGATGGCACGTCTGAACTTCAGCTTTACACCTTACGGCATGCACTGGGAGCATACATGTGACATACAGCATACCCATTACAACCTAAAGGCTTTGGTATTTTGGACTGCCCTAGACAGGGAATCCCCTATTGTAAAGAATACTGCAACAGTGATATGCAAGGACATCATATGTTTTGGAAGGGTGAGGAGTTGACAGATTTAAATTCCCTACAGACTACTCTGTCAGAAATACTGAGTGAATAAACCGCTGTAACAAAGGAAATATGAGCTAGGACAAAGGATCCGAATTGCCTAGACTTAGTAAGGCCTCAAGTTTAATTGTTGGGTGCAAAAAAAAAAAACTACTAGAAAATGAAATCAGTCTAAACGAACTGTATCTGGAGTAATGTATACTGAAATACATAGAAACTGTGGGAACAATACAAGCACACTAATGTTTAAGAGGAGTGACGTTTAAAGAAAGGCAGGAATTTAGCAATTTAAGCAGTGTTGCACTGGGGATGGTTACAAAAAAAATATATGTGCTGTACAATGTGTGTAAATGAAAAAGTGCTAAAATGGCTGGTTTTATTTTCTGTGAATGTATGTTTGCTTATTAAGCGATAAAAAAAAACTATTATCAAAGAAAAAGGAGAGCTGCAGTAGTTAGTGGCTTGCAGATGCCTCTTTACACAACTGTCACAGTACAACTTGTGTAATCAGTATCCTGTATGTATGCATTAAGTGAACCCCACCATCCAATCCTGTCATCAACAATATTTACTGCTACCTCCCTTACTTAAAAACTACATCTAGAAAGCATTTTACTCACCAAGTATGCAAGCATTCTAGATGCCCATCCTTTGAACTCCTGTGCAATGTGACTGCTTTATTGCCATTACTTTTAAAGAAAATCCAGTTTCTACTGGAGTGTGGAAATGCTTTCAGAAAGAATGCAGTGCAATGCATATATACAACCATACTACTGCACTTTTTTTGCTTACCGAGGCTTGGTTTGTAGAATTGATGAAAGCCATAAAGTACAAACATGAAGCAGGGATGTACCCAGGGACTTCAGATTTATATCTCAAGTGCTCTCATGGTTGCCCCTCTCATATCAAAGGTCCTGCATGTGGCACAGTGTGCTTGTAAAAGCCACAACATTTTCATATGTTATAGGCTTTAAATTTAAAGTGCACAGACAGAACTAAGTAATGACCGATCTGAAATTTATTGTATACCACTGTTTAAATTACTGTACCCGATAATATAGTACTAAATTACTTATAACATGCTGGTATACAGCAGAGAATTCTGTGACCTTTAATGAACCTGACTAATCAGTAAGCCACCTTGGTCGTTGGAATTAACTACAAGAGATAAGGCTATATATATATATATATATATATATATATATATATATATATATATATATATATATATATATATATATATATATATATATATGTGAGGGGTATACATACCACTGGATGAATATTTGTGAGGGGTATACATACCACTGGATGAATATTCAGTCTGTTGAAGAAAAAAAAAAAAAGCTATGATGCATGACTGAAAAATCAGCTGATTGCACATACCGGCTTTTTAAGTGTGCGCAGATGATCACGACACAGTGAGTACTGGGGAATTTGTCTTTTCCCCACTGTACTGGGATCTCAGAGTTGGCATTTACATATTTAGTGGGGGTGTGGGATGCAGTTGGGCTTGACTTCCTGCAAAACACTACTTCTGTGGGTGAGAGAGGATTCGTGCTCAATCACTTGCTACTATTTATTGACATTTGTTAACCGGGTTTGTCCAACTGGGCTTGTGGCTCATTTTCAGTGGAGACCAGAGGAGAAAAGCTCCAGTAATACATTTTAAAACAAGCACAATTTTAAACAATATTGATATAATAGCAGTTATAGCAAAACAATTTGCATATGTTGGGTTACGTGCATAAAGTTAAAGTTGCATTAAAAAGAAGCCAAGTAACAATTTGACATTGATATAGTTCAATAGGTCAACAATAAACATTTTTTGTTTGTATAAAATTGTGCAAATGCATAGTAGACACATTGGAGAGAGAGGTGTAATGATGTATTCAGTGCTTTAGTTTGTCAATGTATGGTCATACAAAATTTTAGCCACACCAACATTAGTACTTGTTACCAGTGTAACAATAGGGCATGTACACTAGACAAAAATCCCAACAATGATTATTAAAAAAATACACATTTTCTAATTGTGGCAAGTAAAAGCATCTCATATTTCTGCCTCTATTCTGTAGTTTCAATCTACAAATATATTTCAAAATGTATTAACAAAAGCTACAGAGAGGAAACTTTTGAAAAAAAATGTATAATTGGAAAAGACAGCTAGGAGCTTGATCGAAAGTTTGCTTAATTTAACTGTGGAGGCTGCCCACTAAAGTGTGCTAGCCTGTGTAACTAATGTATCACTGTTTCTGCATTTTCTGTGTGTTTCTACCAAAAAAACAAAAAAAAATAATCCTTGTTTTCCCGCCTCTCCTCGACTAGTTTAGACCAGTTTACAGGCATTGCTGTATTCTGGGCTGTGGTGTAGTTCCTGTGTTGTCCATTACCTTACTTGGATAGAAGAAAGTTTCTTTGCTCACCAGTCGGAGTGGGGAGCCTTGAGCAGCCTACCTGTCCCTGTAGGAAGTGACCTCAGCACAAGAAGCTGTAGTAATTGGTTGTTTTGGACCATTTCTAGCTCTTTTGTTGTTCACTGTTTAAAATCCGCGGTTGCACGGCTTTGCGCGGTTGTGCGCATAGCGCAGCGCCGGTTAAACTTTTTCTGGCTCCGCCAAGTCTGCTCTTCAAATTTTCCCTTAAGGAAGCTCTACTCTTAGTATAACCAGACTACTCACTATATTATAAGCCTAGCACTTGTTCTCAATACTTCTCTACTAAGAAAGCACTCTCGTACTAAGTAAAGCACTACATCTACTTACCACCCCTGTGAATATCCACTTCCCTTAAAGGTACAGCACTCCCTTATACTGTTCTAGCATGTCGAGTGGTAGATTACTGGCGTTGTCTCCAATTCAGCTGGTCAATCTGGGTATCTTGAGACAATGCTACAATTGTCTCATGTATACAGACAACCCTCTCCTCCTCCCAACAAACACAAATACATGTGAGAGATGCAACTATATAGCCAAACTGGATGAACTCTCTCAACTCAGGGCTGGCATGACCAGACAGGAGGAGATGGCAACCACACACACACAACAATCCCAGTCCCACATAGACCTACCACAACTGCAAACCAAACACATAAAAACACAAAGACATACTCAGAGGCTCTAATAAAAAACTTACCAAAACAAGAGAGGCTCCCAAAGCAGACATCCAAAAATCCACCACCTCAAAACAAAACACATGAAACACATACTTCAATAAATCAGTGTGCCAACCAATCACAGCCCTTAAGGCCAAACACCTTTCCTGATACACTAGTAATAGGTGACTCTATAGTCAGACACACTGATGTCCCACTGACCAGGCTGAAGGAGAAGGTGACTGTGAGCTGTCTATCGGGAGCTAGGATCCGCCACACAACACACGCACTCAAGTCACTCCAAAGCAAGTACAAATATGACTCCGTCATTGTCCATGCTGGTGTGAATGACCTGAGACGTACCTCCCTGGACTACATGAAGAGAGACAGAGGAGCTCTCAGATTATGTAGCCCAGGCTGGTATGACCCTGACCCTGAGCAGCATCTTGCCGTCACCAAGAATGATACCACAATACAAAGACAAGATGATCAACTTTAACAATTGGCTCAAGTACTGGTGTCATTCTAAGGGGATCCAATGTCTGTCTGCCTGGGATGACATGTTGGACAAGCCACACTGCTTCGCAAGGGATGGCTTACACCTGTCACCACTGGGCTTCCGGATATTGGCTAAGGCTCTTGCCCCCCCCCCATAGTGCCTTTTTTAGGCAAGGCTCAAAAGACAAACCCACCTCCTTAGAAAACAAAAATGGAAAAAAACTAAGGGTAATGCTGCTCAACGCCAGAAGTCTAAATCTCAAGATGCAGGCACTTGATGCACTCCTCAGCATGGAGAACATCGACGTCTGTGCAGTAACTGAAACCTGGTTCAAGGCTCCTGAGAGCACCCCAGCGCTACCAGGCTATACCTCGTATCATGCTTTTCGGCCCCAAAACCCGGGCCGAACCACAAAGGGAGGGGGAGTGTCCATATTCATCAAGGACACCCACACCTCCAGGTTAGTAGCAACACATGAAGCATCAGAGACCATACAGGTGCAACTAACCACAGGCAAAGCTGCTATACAACTGGTAGCATGTTACAGACCACCCTCCCAATCTCAAGAACCCCACTCAGCCTTCCTGAAGACATTGCAGGATATGAATGCATCATAAAATACCATCATACTGGGAGACTTCAACTACCCAAACATAGATTGGGTACATTATTCTAGCCCTAATACCCTAGCCCAAAGGTTCCTGGAATTCATAAATTCAAATGCACTGGAACAACTAGTCACCTCTCCCACTAGGGGAGATAATATACTAGACCTGATCATCACAAACATGGGGACAAAATGATCCACACCGGAAGTATACCCCTCACTAGTGAGATCTGACCACAAACTAATCACCCTGGATATACATATCCCACCTCCACCCCCAGCACAAAAGACCACAGTGAAAAACTTCTCAAAAGCAGACTTCACTCTTCTTAAGACTGAGATGATATCCTTTAAGCCCACTGTGCCAGTGGATACCACATCCCACAATGCCGAATCCTTCATAAATGCTTTCTATGGACATCTCCAAGAATGCATGGATCATGCAATCCCAAACAAATCCAAGTCCCTCTCCACCAAAGGTAAGCGTCCTGTCTGGTGGACCTCAGCCATAAACAAATTGTATAACAAAAGAAGGAAGCTACTGCACGTCAGAGCAAAATCCCATGAAGAGAAGACATCTCTGCACAGCCAAAATGAAGCCAGCAACCAAAATGGATCAAATAAAAAATATTTAATGTTGAATAAACATCAAAAAATCTCAGACCGGTTTCGGCTGGCAAAAAAGCACAGCCTTCTTCAGTGACAAAAAACACAGAGTGAATTGATTCAACTTAAATAGTGTTTAAACAAATCCCATTGGTTCAATTAAAAATATTCATTTAATCCAGGTGAAAAAAAGAGCACCTAGTTTAGTAATCCATTTCTTTTCCTTTATATCTAACATGGAGTGCCATCCTGTTTTATTAAATTTGATACCCTTAACCACATCAATCACCATAAAAGAAAAAATAGCAGTGTGGTGTTTTAAAGTGTGTTTGTACAATGCATTATTTGTTTTCTTATTTTTAATATTGCTCATATGTTCAGATATCCGTAGTCTTAAAGGACGAGATGTTTGACCAACATAGAAAGAGCCACAAATACATGTTGCCAAATAAATGAGCCATTCACTGCTACAATTTGCAAAGAATGAAATATCATAGACCTTTGAGCAATTCCTGCTAGTAAATTCCTTAGATTTGACAATTTTGCCACAATTACTACAATGACCACAGGGAAAACACCCCACCAAAGGTTCCCCCGTAATAGTAGTTTGCGAAAATTGTGCAATACTAGCATGATGTGTATGTTTATAATGATTAAAACATGAGGCTAAATTCTTGCCCTTGCGAAACGAGAATAAACATTTGTCCGGTAATATATCTGATAATTCCGGTAAACTTAACAAAATGTTCCAATTTCTCTGTACACTATTCATGAGTACATCTGAATTCCTAGCATATGTGGTTAAAAACCTGATTGGCTGTGTGGTCCTCTGATCCCTAAGTTTATAAGTTAACAGTTCCTGCCTGGATAAAGTATTGGCCCAATTGCTGGCCCGCAAAACATGTCCCATAGAATATCCCCTTACATGAAATCTGTTGATTAAATCACATCTGTCTTCTTGAAAAGTATCCTCCTGAGAACATATACGCCTCAAACGTATAAACTGTGATTTAGGTATGTTTTTGGCAATGTGTGGAGGATGAAAGCTGGATGCGTGAAGGACTGTGTTGTATTCAGGATATTTCCTGAAAACCTGTGTACTAAGAGTATCATCTGGTTGTCTTGTTATTAACACATCCAGAAAAGTTAGTGTCAGCATGATAATTGACAGTAAACTGTAAGCCCCATATATTATCATTTAAATATGAGACAAATTCAGTTAAATAATCAACATCAGCCCTCCACACCATCCAGCAATCATCCAAATGCCGCCTCCAGATATCAATTTCTGGAAGGTAAATATTATGGCTACTATTATAGATAATATGTTCTTCTATACAAGCCATAAACAGGTCGGCATAAATAGGAGCAAATGATGCTCCCATAGCTGTTCCTTTGGTTTGCCAAAAACAAATATCCTGATAGAAAAAAACATTATTGGTAAGGACATGCTCTGCGAGACCAACAAGAAAGGAATTGAAATCTTGTTCATATAGATGGGCTATATTAAGCCAGTGAGTTAATGCTTCAAGCCCAACCTGATGTGGAATATTCGTATACAGGGAACTAACATCAAGTGTACACATCAGCCAACCAGGTTCCAATTGTGCATCAGATATAATGTGTAAAACTTCAGTCGTGTCTTGCAAACGAGAACGAACAAATGACAACAAAGGCTTAAGATGTCTAGTCAAAAACAAGGATAATGGTTCTGTAAGATAACCTCAACCAGAAACAATGGGCCTACCTGGGGGATGAACAGGATCTTTATGAATCTTAGGAAGAAAATAAATGTATTGATTAATAGGATCCTGAATGGTAAGTTGTTGTAATGTAGAAGTGGTTATGAGGCCAGTATCTCTAGCACCAATAAGAAATTAATCAATCTGTTTCTTAAACCTATGCGTAGGATTTAAACACATTTCAGCATAGTACCATTTGTCAGAAAGTTGTCTCCTGGCCTCCTTGTCATAATCCGACCAGTTCATAACCACGACTGCCCCACCTTTATCTGCTGAAATAACCAAATCCTTGTTTTGTTGTAATTCAACAATAGCCTGTTTTTCACTAGATGACAAATATCAGAACTGTCAAAATGTAGATCTTTGAGAATCACATTCTGAAACAAATGAACAATGGGGTGCATCAGAGGAAGATATTTAGATTTATGATAAATTTATTATGATCATAAGATGCATCCCCATCTCCAAACTAATTTCAAATTAAGAATTCTACAAAATGACAAGACATCCTGGACCAATTGGTCCTCAGAAATAACAAACCCAGGGATAAAAGTTAAGCCTTTATTCAAAATAGCCACTTGTGATGAAGACAAAACACAGACAGATTTAGAACATTTGAATTCACATTGCTTATTTCTGTATTACCATTTCTAACAGACTCTGAATATTCGATTATTTTTGTGTTTTCTGCCACCACGTTTGTATTTCCCCCTAAAGGGACAAAGCCTTGGGTTCTTTTGGGGTTTGGTTAATCCGATGCTGGCTGTATATCACTATCTGTATATGATGAAGGATCATCAGTAGATGATCCATTTGTTACGTAATATGGATCTAGGTCTCTTTCTTCTTGGTGTTTTAACTGGATGAGGGTTAAACCGAACATGTTTGGAAGGAAAACTGAAAGGGTTAGCTCCCTGATAATCATTTAGATCCCGCTTAAATTTTTTGATTTTTCTAGATTTTAACTGTTCTTCAAGGTTGGTGAGATCACTGGCCACCTTATTAAGATATTTCTTAAAGAATATTTCACCCTCAAATTTTTGTACATCATTGCACAAGTCTGTTGCAGTGTTAATTTCAGAATCAATAATTCTGGCATGATATTTATCCAAAGCTCCAACAAATGACATAGTAGCATGCTGTTGTATATTAGACCATTGGTTATTGAGCTCCTCATCTGGATGCCCCACATGTGGTTGAATTCAAATTCTGAGATCCCTTGGTGTAATTCCTTTTGCAATATAAGCTTTGAAAAGTTTGGAATGCCAAACACTAGATCTTAACAATTTTAAATGCTTATAAAGATTATCAAAGGCCAAACTACATGATGGCTCAGATCCCAAGGGGTCATTCGAAGAGTTGCTAATAGAACCTGCACAAAGACCAAATGCACTCAAATCTGCCCTATCAGCAGAAAGCCCTGAAACCAAATTGAAAAGGTCCATTTTGTCCGTTACTAGAGATGACAATAATGGCTTCACATATAATAGCCATGTCAATATGAAGGGAACAATAATAGCTCTAAAGGACAGGCCAATATCACCTGTCTTGTATTGCTACGTTCCCAGAGACAAATATAGCCAAATACCAATGGTCAAAAACAATATATGCTTAATGACATGTAAAATAAGAAACAACAAATATATAACACTGCAAAAAGACTTGGGCAATATTGCAAAAAAATATGTTTATATATATATATATATATATATATATATATATATATATATATATATATATATATATATTGGTTGCAAATGATTTCACCAAAAACAATAGTGAAAATTCAATTAGATCTTACTCAGAAAATCAGGGGGCCAACCCTGACCACTCACTACGAATTGCAAAGCTATAATCTTCACAAATATTGAGACCAAACAGGTTAATAAAATTTAAAAGATGATGTATACTACCATCCACTGGATGGAATATTATCATAAATAAATAAAATATAACCCATATGTTGGTAAATAGAAACATACACCAAAAATTATGTTATGTTAAGAAACACTTATCCAACCCAAATGTAAAATACAAGGGGGGGCTGTGCAAAATACTAAATTCAGGTATAAACCTGTTCTAAATAGACTTATACTATAGACAAGGACAACAATTGTGAGAAACATTTAGCATCCCCAGTTGACATGCATTGATCAAGCTAACAGTAATAGTTCTCAAAATGATTTGAAAGATGAAACAATCAAATGATTGAAATACATAGCCTAAGCAAAGGCAGCCAAAACAAATACCTGTATATTGTAAATAAAAAAGGCAACAAGGCCTCTATATTGGATATATGACCCAAAAAGAAAACCATCTGGCATGTGAAAAATGTGCACCAATCAAAATCTTGCTATAATACTAAAAACGAGAGGCAGCAGGACCTTCAGTATGTATTAAGAAAACTCAAAAATCACTCAATACTGAAAAACTGAAGCCTGCAACTCGAAATGGTCTGATAAGCCAAAAAGAATCACAATGAGGCTAGACCAATCCAGTATACATAGGATACAAAAAAATTAATACTGAAAATCATATTATACTTATTGTTCAATAGTTTCCTCACAAGTGTCCACAATAGTCCCTGTTTCGAAAGTTCACATAAAGCATTGATGTAATCCATAAGCGTTTCTGTTCATGAATTCTTGGTCCAAAAGAGAATAATTCAGCAAGGCAACAGTTCTAATCGCAAACTGCACTCCGTAATGTGATGTGGAAGAAACTCCAAAACAAAACGAATAGTCCCAAAAAATAATCATTCAAAATGGTTATGTAGAATGAGTATGTAGAAAAAAACACACCCAGTACCTAAGTCCAATAAATGATAAAAACTGGTATTTAAATAAATTGACCCACAGGCCTCGTAACAATGTCACAAGATGATAGAAAGATATTATGAACAACCACCACGACTCCCACGAATCAAGTTGTCCATAAATCACATAACTGTAGACACGGATTGCCAAGCGCCAGGCCCATATATAATGTATTGTAAGCCCCAATTAGTAAAATTGCTAATAACAAATAAAACGCCCAAAAAAACAGAATCAAGCTTTAAACGAAAAGCTTCGAAAACATCTAAACCCCTGCCATCTTCAAAGATTCATGTGAAAAATACACTATAAACAATAACCCAATATAAATATATACACATCGGGTTAGTAGTCCTGTGAGTTATTCATGAAGAAACGCCAAATTAGCCTGAAAATACGTCGACAGGAACAAAGCCATGTGAATACTTGTACAAAACAAATCACACATCCCAACGAGTCTTACGTTGTAGTAAGGATACAAATATAATCCAGATGGCACTTGAAAGTAAAAATTGAACCAAATAGAGACGAAAAAAGAAACGTCTGCAGATAAATCACACAGCCAGCATCGGATCCATGGCACCCAGCAGGAAGTAAAACGAAGTGTACTAGTCAAACAAATCCTCCTGCACGAAGACAGGTTGCACGGCAACTAAAGCAAAAGCATCCACACAGCCAAAATGAAGTCAGCAACCAAAATGGATCCAATAAAAAATATTTAATGTTGAATAAACATCAAAAAAGCTCAGACCGGTTTCGGCTGGCAAAAAAGCACAGCCTTCTTCAGTGACAAAACACACAGAGTCAATTGATTCAACTTAAATAGTGTTTAAACAAATCCCATTGGTTCAATTAAAAATATTCATAAAACAGGATGGCACTCAATGTTAGATATAAAGGAAAAGAAATGGATTACTAAACTAGGTGCTCTTTTTTCACCTGGATTAAATGAATATTTTTAATTCAACCAATGGGATTTGTTTAAACACTATTTAAGTTGAATCAATTGACTCTGTGTTTTTTGTCACTGAAGAAGGCTGTGCTTTTTTGCCAGCCGAAACCGGTCTGAGCTTTTTTGATGTTTATTCAACATTAAATATTTTTTTATTGGATCCATTTTGGTTGCTGGCTTCATTTTGGCTGTGTGGAGGCTTTTGCTTTAGTTGCCGTACAACCTGTCTTCGTGCAGGAGGATTTGTTTGACTAAGACATCTCTGATCAACATTAGCAGAAAACTACGTTCTCTCATAAAAACATCCAAGGCCAACTTTGAGAGAAAAATCACTAAGGACACTAAAGATAACCACAAAGCCTTCTTCAGCTATGTTAGAAACCTGGGCGGAAACCCTCAGATATGCTCAGAGTTGGTTCAAAACAACAAAAAATACACTGAACCCACAGATATTGCCAACATTCTGGCTGACAGGTTCAGTGCAAATTTCTCCCCTCCTTCACCCCCAAAAGAAGAAATACTTATCCCAGCTGAATGTAATCTCCCTGTCATCTCAGATGTCCAAGTGAGAACCGCCCTAAACAAAGCAAAAAACACAGCATCAATGGGACCCGACGGTATCCCGGGTTGCGTGTTACGTGAACTCCAAGAGGAGCTAAACCCACACATAAAAATGCTATTTAACCTTAGCCTTACTTCGGGATATGTACCTGAACACTGGCATACAGCAACAGTGGTCCCACTCCACAAGGGGGGTGCCTCTACAGACCCTGGAAACTACCGCCCCACAAGCTTGACCAGCCTGGTCTGCAAAGGTATGGAAAGAATCATTATGGAACTCATAAACAGAGACATAGGGGACCTACAGACACTTGACCCCACCCAGTTTGGCTTTGTAAAGGGCAGATCCTGCCTTTTAAACCTGGTTTACATTTTCGAAAGTCACTAGAGCCATTGATGAGGGCAAAGCAGTCCATACAGCATACCTGGACTTGGCTAAGGCCTTTGACACAATACCCCACTCAGGCATCATAGATAAGCTCAACAACTTAAATGTAAACCCTTATGTCACTAGATGGGTTGCAAACTGGCTAAAGGACAGAACCCATAAAGTTAAAATCACTGGAGCAATGTCAGACTCAAAGCCAGTCACAAGTGGTGTCCCACAGGGATCTGGCCTGGGACCCCTCTTGTTCGGCATTTATTTCTCAGATGTTAAAGCAAACATGGGAGGGCTGTGGCTGACAAAGTTCACAAATGACTGCAAACTAGGCGCCATAGTCGATACACCAGCAGACGCACATCCTACAAAAAGGCCTCACAGAAACAGACAACTGGTGCCGGAGTCACGGCCTTAAACTAAATGCAAAAAAATGTATAGTCATCCCCTTTGGGAAAACAAAGTACCCACAAATTATCACAGACAGCAACCCACTGAGTACGGAAAAAGTAATCAGAGACCTAGGGACCCAAGTCGACAGCGACCTCTCATTTGACACCCACGTTGCCAAAGTGGTTAGAAAAACATTCTACCCTGCACACCTCATCATGAAGGGATTCACATCCAGATCCAAGGATGTCATCGTACCCCTATACTCCTCCCTCATCAGACCCATGATTGAGTACAATGCCCAATTTGGTATGTACCTCACCCGGCAATTGCAACAGCTGGAGAGACCACAAAAGTACCTCACCAAGAGGATCAAGGGTCTCAAACATATGTCTTATTCGGCCAGACTAAAGAAACTTCAGCTCTATTCAGTAGCATACCGCCTGCTCAGAGGTGATCTCTGCCTGACATACAAGGCCATGTCCAATAAGGATCTGATGGACATGCTCCACCTCAAAATATCCAAATCCATCAGCTCCACCTCAAAATATCCAAATCCATCAGGACCACGAGAGCTAAAGACTTAAACCTCGGCACAAGTATGAATAGGACATGCTGGATGGATAGATTCATAACCCAGAGGCTTTCCATGCTTTGGAACAAGATCCCAGTTCGTATTAGGCAGAGCCCCTCACTGACTCTCTTCAAGAGAAATCTTGATGAGTGGATGGGAGATCATAAGTTTACCCCAGGGGTCACATCTGTGTCACTGCTAGACAGGGGCACAGTAAACTAATTCTATTATATAAGGGGACCTTCATTGTGTCACTACTAGACAGAGGCACAGTATTCTAAATTTATTCTGTACATTTTTTGTACCATTTCATGGGGTGGCAAAAGCCACATCACTATGGCTAGGCTTACAAATGCCCCAGGGCAGATAGCCTAGTACTATACTATGAAACTATGAAACTGAGTGAGGAGGGTTTATTTGCCTCCACAGAGCACCATAGACAAGGCAGACAGACTCAGTACAGTAATAGAAGGATACACAACTGCTTAGTCACAGGCACTAACACCTGGAGGAATGCATATAGAATGCTACTGCATTCTTACCATCAGGGAGTACTGCTGTTCTTCACAACCAAGTTTAAAAATCCCCTGCAACAAAACATCTTCCCCAGTTACTACATACCGCTATCAGACTCCTATTTTCTGTGTAGGCACTGAATAAGCCATATGGGAAGAAAAGATGAAGATGCACATAAGGAGAAGGCAAGACCACCAAGTAATTTAATACAAACACAGCTTCTCACTTAACTGTATTAAAACTAAAATCCTTTGAAGAGAGATGCTCAAAATAAGCTTGGCAGTTAGGCAGGGCAGGGTCTAGTACAGCAAAAACGCAACCAGATTGCCATGTAGATTGTCTTCCTGAAGACATGCCTCTGGAGACCTACATCTATTACACAATGTATTTTGCACACCAGAAAGGAAGTCCTCAAATGGAAAAAGTTATGGTATACCCTAGCTAATAAACATGACTGCCGAAGTTGCAGGCACACTCCTTTTTAAGGACTGTGGGAGCCCTACCACTTTGCTCCACCTTTTTCATAGAGTCTCTACCCTGCTTCCTTAGAGCCACACCCACCCCTCTAAATGGAAGTGTCAAGACTGGTTCATTCAGAAGGGAAGTTCTTGGGTATGCCAGCAATTATTTACCATGCTTCTGAAACCGCAACAGATGGGATTCTTTTGCCATTTTACCATAACAGTGAAGTTTACCCTGCCATCTAGCCAACATTTTTGCAAATGTATTTAACCTTCCTTGCGAGCTAAAAAAAAAAAAAAAAAAAAAAAAAAAAGCATAGAAGCATTCAAGCTTTGTTAGATGGTCTGGGAATGACTGTACTGTAAACTACATCATGGACTTTTAACAATATTTAATAAAACTTCATATACAATTAAGAGTGTGAACATTTTATTTTGGTGCATGGCAGTAAAAAAAAATGTACAAAAGTAAATTCATCTTGGCATACATGTTCAGTTGCTGCATGAAGATACTGGTTTACAGACATACTACCTTTCAGACATTCTATATTTTATCTTGCCAGGAGTTGTCGTAAGGTAGAATGAGCCACATAACCAAAACAAAATCAGTGTTAAAATTTCAGTCTCTCACATTAGCTTATATGCAGTTAGTGGTTATTACTTCAAATCATAATTTTAATTTAACTTGAGACTTCATACCCATTTCAGTACAAAAAAACAAGCTGTTCGGTGGGGCAGGAAGAGCTGCATGACACAGCAAGTTATTAGTGATGCTTGAGGGAATCGCAAGGGGAGAGGCAAGTATACAGAAAAACAAACAGGGGGAAGAGAACATGTATGGAAAGGGAAGACCAGTCATGGTGGGTTACATGGCCAAGGGAAAACAGTTGTACAGCAAAAATAAACCAGACATGTCAACATTTTTTGGAGCAAATTACACGTTAAATGCATGCAGAGATATTTGCTTTTGACAGCAAAGTAGTAGCAAGTGACAAAACACAGACAACTTGACAAAATTCTGGGGTGTTTATTAGATAAACGAAAAATGGCTGCATCAGAAAGCACAGGTGTGTGAGAGTTCACCAAAACAGAGGGTACAGAGTATGGAAGAGTTCCAGTATTGTTCATTAGTGAGGCAGAACAGTGTGGGGACTGCATGGAAGAACTCAAAAATATTAAAAAGCAAGTAGATGTTCTGTGAGCAACTGATGCCACAAACCTTACTGTAAGAAAATGTTAGAAATCCCAGAGTCCTCTTCAGTCTGTTCAAATGAAGACTGGCAATCAGGTCAGTATCAACACACAGACTCAAGGAGACTCATCAAACCTATAATGCCTTCACAACAAGGCAGTGGTAAGTAGGTTGAGGCCCAATGAAAGCCATAAAAATGGATGGACCAAGTTAGACAAGTGAATGGAGGAGAGTGGTGAGGCAACAAGCAGGTAATAGTGCTGCATTTCTTAAAAGTGGTTCTCCCCACTTCTCATGTCTCAGCTCTGTGGAGTATAGCAAGAATCTGACAGTACCACGGTCAGGACAATTCTAAAACATGGGGGAAAATGCTTAAAAACAGGCCTTGCAGTCCACCAGACGGCTCCAGGCAGCAGCAGAGGGTTAAGCAAGCAATACATGATGATGCACTGTGGAAACCACAGCATATACAGGCAGTCACCCCCAGGGATTATAAAGACACACAGAAGCAGAACACACCAGATACTGAAATGTGGAACTACATCTAAACTTACAGTCGCAAGCTAGGAGTACTAAGTGAAGGACTATGAGCATCCAAACAGAAAAAATACTAACATTCTGAAGAGTACCAGGGTGGAGGCTGAAAAGGAAATACCTGAAGTACCAAACAAGCACAAGAGACACAACTTAGAATATTCACCCACACAATGAGTCATATCAGAAGGAAAATGGTGGACAAGAGTGGTCATGGGCAGCAGCTAGAGGGATTACTTTAAACAAAACTGAAATTTAGTTCATGAGGAAAGATGCCCCAACAAAATCATTGGGGGAGATAAACTGAAGGGGGACAAAACTCTGATTGGCAGTATATTTTTACGTGCCGAGTTGCCGGCCCTGATGCACATCCTTCAAGGAAGGTACACCCATGCACGCATGTCTCCACACAGAAGATGCTCTAGCTGAGAATCGAACAGGATGTCTTACTGTGAGGCGACAACGCTACTGCAGCACCACCACCGCAGTTTTTTGTTCATTAAAATATGGGACTCAACAACTGTCCAGCTGGCAGAGCTCTGCTCACATGTGTAAGCCGACATCTTCTCTGAAGGGATAAATACCCACATCCCAGAAAAAAAAAAAAGCCAGCAACAGCCATGCTTATTACATAAACCATCAAAACCAATGTGGAGCTCACATCCAAAGAGCCAGTCTTGGATTGTCAAGGCTGTCACTCTTGGAATATACTTTCATAAGGTGTTCGGCCTCAGTGTGGAGCCCTAAGAGTGCTGTCATATTGGGAAAGGTAGGTGGAGGCTTACACACAGTTATCTTACCAAAACATCTGCCATTACAGTAAGTTCCCACAACTTGATGTTCTTCATAGCATCAGTGTTGAAAGTACTATTCATTACATATAAAAAAAAACTTCACATGGTTCTCTTTCACTGGTTTTAGGGGAAACCATGGAGTTACTCCAGGTGGTCCGTCAGAATACCCTGAAGGGACGCCATTTTAAATTTTGCTCAATGGGCAGTGTATCTAATTTTACAGCATCTGGAAAAAAGTGTGGACTGATGAACAGATGGCTGCCTCAAACAAGAGGACCGGAAGGCTAACTTGTTGAGTGGGCTTTACTTTCCTGCAGTGGTCTACCATTCTCATAGAAGACTGGTTCACTATCCACTTGAAAAACTCTGCCCAAAGAATGCAAGCGACAGACCAAAATGTTGGAAAGCTTTCATCTGGTCCAAGTAATATCTATTCATGCAAGACTGAAGGGTTCCTTTTCCACCAGAGTTTACAGCTCCAGGAACCCTCCTGTAGAAGCGAGTACTACCAACAAACTAGACTTCATAGGTTAAGAATTTGAGCAACACCTAACCTACATGCTGAAAAGGGTCCAGGATCAGTAATTAAAGGACAAAATTAAGGTGTCACAGTGGAGATGTAGGTCTTCTCAGAGGCTGAAAGTAGTAATTTTTTTTCCCAAGAACTGCTCGACTAACATGACACCTGCCAAAACGAAATACTACAGGAAAGCAGACAGACAGCAGAAACAGCTACTTCTAAGATCAGAGAAATGAATAAGGTGCACCCCTGCTTTAAGTGGGTCCTCACTTCTCTGTCCCATTATGCAAGGTGCATTTTTGTACTAGGGTTCCTGGCTTTCTTCAAACTGGACAGCACATCCCAAAAGAAAAATTGCCAGATCTTCTAAGTCAGAGCCCACAAAGGTTTGATTGTAAGAGTTCCAGCACTGTATGAGCTTGTTTATACTCTTTGGTAGAAGGCATGTAGTACCTTTGTTAGTTCAGTCACCACTGAAAGTCAGCAATGCGGGACCACACCAACAGTGTGGATCATGCTAAATTGCTCCCTACAAACCTTCACCATCACCAATGGGATCACAGATACTGGGGGAAGGCATACAGGAATGTATGCTGCCCTCTCTACACTCCTCTGAAGGGACAGACTAGCAGTATACCAGGGGCTGACAGTTTGTACAGACCGATGTATCCATCTCCTGGAACCCACATTTGTCTTTCAGCTACCTGGAACACTTCTATATCCAGTTTGCATTTGTAGTTTCCCACAAGTAACCTGTAAGACTTGGTCTGCAATGCTGCTGCATTAGTAGGGTATGTGCAGTGTCTGAAATTCCAGACTGCATTGTGATAACATGTACATCTCCGAGCCAAGTCTAGACAATGGATTAAGCTTGCTACCTCCTGCTTATATACCATATTGCTGTGTTTTTCAATCAGAGCTGGAGAATATTTGGTTTTCACTTTACTGTTTTGAGTGTTAGTGACACAAGAAGCTCCATTTATACGGAACTATAAACTGCTCCAAACGAAACCATGCTCCCTGTACCAAGCATCACCGCCCACCCAAGTGAGCCCCCTCCCCAGCAAGGTCAGAGGGATCAGACCGGACTGATTCAGTACACCCTACAGCTTTCAAGAAGTCTTCTGTCAGCCTCCTGTAAGGTCTGTAAGGAAAGAGCATTGTCCTTGAAGTCCAACCTGCAGTCTTCCATCCTCAGTGCAAAACCGGAGAAAATCTGCATCCTGCTTAGGAAAAAGTGAGATAATGTGTGTCAATTTTCAGGCTGTAGGGCTTTCTACTGTGTTTGGACCTGCAGGAGGAAGTCACAGATATGGAACCTTTCATCCTTTAAAGCAGCTACCACAGGGGCCATACACGACACTCTGAACAGTGAACAGAGCCCAAACAGCAAAATTAATATGAGGGTCTGACTCCACCTTAAACATTTCAGTGGTGCTTGTGAATAAGGACAGGAGCAGCATTTTGAATTTGGGTACTTAAAATAGGGTCAGCTCTTAAAAGGTTAAATCCGCCACTGGGTATCAGAAAAAGGCAGAAGTAAGAACAGGATCCTTCATCCCACTATGGTACCTCCTCTTTCTGGTACAGCAACTAAAATAAGGGTAGTGAAAGTAACTTGCCTAAACCACAAACTTCTAAACATAACATTAGAAACAAGCACTCTCTGCAGCACATGAGCAACACAGGCAGCACCCAGCATGAAAACAGTCAAAAGCCAACAAGGCAAACCTCCACTCATTCCAATATCCTAGGCACAAGAGACTCCCATAGTAAAACACACAGAAGCACCACTCTTGTCACAGGCAGTTGCCTATCAGGTGCCAGGAGTCACCAAATTAGACATGCACTCAAATACACGACACAGTCATTGTACATGTGGGTGTAAACATGAGACAGACCACAGATACAGATTTCTTAGAATGTGTGTCTGAAGCAGTAATGAACCTAGCCTTAAGCTGTATTCTACCACCAAGAATGATGCTGCAATATTCTGGTATTGAAGGAGTAACTTATTATTTGTAATCCAAATATGTATTATATTATACACACAATCTTCCTGTGAGAAGATGGCAGACTGCCTTAACTACTTTCCCAGGGATGGCTGCACATATTCCCCCCCCCAAAAATCTTTTCTATATTGGCTAAACCTTTGATTTTATTATTATTACTATCAGTCTTCTAAAACTTCCAATATAACAGAGTCTGGATAAAGGTACTGCTGTTGAACGCAAGGAGCCTAAACAAAAACTCCACTTTCTACAAGCACTCCTTAACCTGGAAAGCTCACCGAAATATGCACAGTCATGGAGACCTGGCTCAAGACTGATGAGAGGTCTCCAAGTGCAGAGCTTTTAATGCCCACCACACACTCAGGCCTACTGTACTGGATGAAGGTGCTAAAGCCTGAAGTGTTGCCATATTCTTAAAACAACTCAAGTCTGGATTAATTAAACAAGGTAACTCCACCACATCTAAGTTTCCATTAATAAAACCCCTTGCATCATAGCCAGCTACAGGATCCCTTCAGATCATTCATCCTAACTAGTATGATGTCCCTATGCACTAAGCCACCCACTGTTTTCCTAGGAAACCATACTCATCCCTATTAACTGGGAGACTTTTACATCCTCAAACATTTATGCCCACAAATGTCTGTGCTTCATCAATGCAAAGACTATGGACCAGTTAGTCTTCACCCCAACCAGAGGAAATAAAATTCTGGACTTGGTCCTTAGTAATGTGGGACAGCTTTGTTCTCCCAACTGCCACTTTTCTGGTCAAGAGAGAAACTTAGCCATAAGAATCTTCCAATACCTTCATATGCTGAGATTAAGCAAAAACTAATCTACTAAAAACAGAGTAATGACTAAACTAAATTCAAAATTCCCTTTCAATCTGAAGATCCCACTAATTATGTGGAGTTCTTTAATGTCAAATTCTATGCACATCTAAATAGGGACATACAGTACTGATATTTAAGAATAAACCACTGTGGTGGAATCCAAATATAAACGGACACTAAAATACAAGCATTGCACACAAAAATAAAATTAAACTCTGAAGGTGCTGCTAACAGCCTTGCTAAATTCAAGAGGGAACTCAGGACTCCTGTCAACTCAACCAAACCAGATAAGGAATCAATCACCTAGGGAAAGGATATCCACAAAGCTTCCTTTAACTATGTTATGAATCTCAAATAATGCGCAACAGTGCCAATAGTAGAGCCAATAGCAAGATATATATCACATACTCATAGTCAGACCCAGAAGTCATAGCCAATCTGCTAGCAGACAAGGTTAGCTCTAAACTTCACCTCTCTCCCCTCCTATATTTCCAGATCACATACTCACATCCATGACCAGTCTTAGGCATAGGCCAACTAGGCGGCCGCCTAGGGTGCCAGTCTAGCAGGGGTGCTTTTCCAGTATTTATTTGGTGTAGGTAGACCAGGATGGGGGCACAAGGTAATGTGTTGGGGGGCGCCGTGGATCCCTTTTGCCTAGGGCACCAGTTGACCTAGGGCCGCTCTTGCTCACATCTCTACCTTCCCCCTCAAATTCCCCCAAAAACAAGTACTTAAGGAAATAAGACCAAGACCACTACTTCCATGGTGCTAGATAACATACAGGGCTGCTTACTGAGTAAGCCTGAAACAGGAGTTGTCTGGGCACCTCCAACCTCCACCACACACGCAGGGGCTACTAATCAGCTTCCAAGGAGGCTTTGTGTTGGATAAATAGAGGACAGCAGTCACCCCCTTGCACAAAGGGGGGCTATCAACAGACCTGGATAATTAGCAGCCACTGCATTGAAACTGCAAGTGATCAGATACTGGACTCTTTGGAAAGGTGAATCATCTTCAGGACCTGGGAATGGAGGGACGACTCCTCCAGAGTTTCTGCACACAAGTTTTCAGTCTGTAGAGATATTCTTTATATTTACTAGCTACATTTGGAGTGGCTGAAGTAAACATCTTGCACCTGCCTAGGACCTGGCTTTCTCTAAGAAACTGGCACCAAGGACCATTTTTACACTTCTGGATGCCTGCAGCTACCATGTTGTCTGCTAAATGGCTCACTGTCGAGGTGGTGTCTGATGAACCCTGTTGAGAGTTCACAAAACCCTGGGGAACTGCAACAGCTTTCCTTACAAATTTCACTAGTAAATATACTTTACAGCAATAAAACATTCCTCAATGAGGTACTTATTTCCTGGATGATTCTCAACAGAAGCTTTAGAAAAAAACAATGTCAATTTACATAAGTGCATACTTCTAATGCAAATAAGAAAAAAAAGATGGCATGGTTGGTAGAGTCTTTTACCTGGAACAGAGACATGCATTCTTGCATGGAAGAGTCTCTTCCTGGGCAGCCACCAACCTGTGGCTAAATTCCATGTTTAAAGAACAGCACTGCAGTAGTGGCCTTATGATCATCAATGGTCTCTACAATAGGCCTCCTTTGGCACAACTTGAAGCAATACACTTATCACAGGTGCTGGCTTTTCTATGCTGATTAATGTCTTATTCAGGAAGTATCAGAAGAGTTTAAGGCACATATATTATAGAGCATCAGTTTAGAACGATACATGTGTATTTATTCCTGCTGATGTAACATTTTTGGCTCTACAATGTGTAAAATGGTAGACTGTACAGTGGTATAATACCAAATTCACAAGGTAAACCATGGCAGTATATGTCATTTTCAGATATTACTGACTGGTGCTAGGTGAGGAAATGCAATGGAATCAGTGCATTACCTAGCCCGTTTTCTACTGGTATCATTAAACTGTTTTGAAGACATGGCTGAACACAAGCTATATACATCTGCGTTGTGTTGAAAGTAGTGGTTCCAAAATTAATGAAAACATGGAAAGAGACACCTCACACGCAGCTTTCAACATCATGGACAGCAGAAGGTGTTTTACAACAACCTTAAGCAGCCAGATCTTGCACCCGACATTTAAATGCAATTTAGAACATGTGGAAGGCCAGCTGCTGACAGTAACGAAAGTACCACGTTTCATTCTCTTTCCTCAGAGTTGCTGTAAATGCAAAATAACCATCTGCAGTAGTGTGCTTGCAAATGAACTCCAAATATCAGGACTGCTGATGGAAACACTGAAAATCTCTCGGAGAATGCCCCTCCTTCATAGAGTAAGGTTCTGATGTCTGTCACTTCCATGCTGCCCGCTCTGCCCAATTCACCCCATGCTAGTACAAGTTGGGTGACTGACAGCACACCAAGATGCATGATGAAGCAGTTACCAGAGTAACACTTGCAAACACTTCCATGGCATTATAGCAGTCAGTGTAAGCCATAATGTTATTAGGCAACCGGACTCACCACCCTTTCAGAAAGAACAAATGGAGCATGGCCTCCCAAAGCCCATTAACCTGTTTACCACAACTGTAAGGGATACCAGGGGATCACATCTGGCAAAGTATTACACCAAGGTCCATCTAAGAGAGCAAACAGAGTGTGGTATACTGCTGAAGCAGGTCCAAGTAGTTTGGGATATCTGCAAATCATGCAAGCAAAGGGAAGGGGGGTAGTCATGCCACAACATGGCTAGCTGTTAAAATATGAAGTAACATACACAAAACACCAGTAACTACATGCCACTACAGTACCACCATACAAGCCAATAAAATAGTAAAAAAAAAAATGGTGACAAATCTGCAAAATATTAAGCAGACATTGTGACCATTAAGGCACAGTGCAACAGCCTCAAATTGTTCCTTTCATAATTGCTTTAGTTACAAGACAGATTCTCTCTCGCTCGCTCTCCCTCCATTTTTTTTTTTTTTTTTTTTTTTTTTAATTCTTCTTCGAATCTGCATCAGGGTTGTCCTTCCAGATGCGATAGTTAAGAGAAGCAGCAAGTGAAAGCCAAGCCAAGTATGGCACCATAAGCAGGCTTGCAGTCCTGTTGACAGAATAGTAGGAGACTGTGGTAGCAGCAGCAGCTCCGTAGAGAAACAAAAGTTCCACAAAAGCCTGTAAGGAAAAAAGCAAACAAAACATAAGGATTCTGAAAATGAAATCCACATTAAATTCTGCCTGATAAATCACTTGCATTTTAATGGGACACGCAAAACCTCAAAGAAAAATATACATTTGTAGAGTCCCAAATACAACTTTACCATACTGGTCTTCCAAAATAAAGACATTAGTGAAACCTTCACTGGCATGCAGTCCAATTCCCTTTAGGCTTGTGCAGAGAAAGTTGAGACATTCCAGCTTTAAGATTTTGTTCCAATAAATACTAACACTGGATTTGTCTTAAGAATGTGTTGCCTTGACAATTTTTTGGCCCCTGGCCCTCCTGTGACCAACAAGCTTCTATTCCACTATGAGCTAATTAACATTTTCCCAAATCCTAGTAAGATGGCTGAAATAATGACAGTGAAAGGATTAGAGTTTTATTTGGGTGCACCCAACTGTACGAGCTGTGATGCCTTCTATGGTAGGCTCAATGCAAGTTTACATTTCTGTATAACTGCAGTTCCCAGCTAGACAGCCTGTACACTCCTTGGTGGGCTAGTAAATCAGGGATCCAAGATAACAGTGCAGTACCTGGCCTTCAGCAACGTTAAGCTAGAGGCTGAACTCTAAGTATCTTCCTCAATATGGGCAACCAAGCACACACTGCTCAATCACTTCCATCCATACCTGGCCAAATCCTCTACTGTTTGAGCCACTAAATCAAACACAGATCTGCCGTCACCAAGACGCACCCAACCACTTGTAAACAGCTAAAGTCACATGTCCTTATAGGCTCATTTGCTCCTCACAGTAGAGCAGCAAGAGCATATTGTCAGTGATCCAGCTGGGGGTGGTAGATGACTTCATGTTCATAACAGCAGTGCAGGCAAAACAGCAAGGTGCATCAAACCAATCATCTGTATTCGACCTGATGAAAGTCCAAATGTACTTTGAGTTTTAACTATGTAAGTCTACTGTACATATATGGCTCTTTTCAGGGGTGATCCAAGCGCACTGTCTAGGCATGTAACTTGTTAGAGTCACACAGTATAAGCAGAGGTGGAAGGATTCAAAACTTGCATCCTTAACTACAGAAAGCAGCCTTAATCCTCTATTCAAACTGCCAGACAGCTATGATTTCTGCACACACTACTTCCAGCTGAAGAGGTTGTGTACACTGTGGTGGACTGCAGTTCTCAGAGTTCCATATTTAAACTGCTGCAGTACCGGTCTCACCCATCTCTAATTTCAAAGTCACCTGCAAATTTTACAGTGTAATGACCTGCAAGAAGCACGATCACTGTAGTCTCGTGTTTATATTTTCTTAATTCTACTTTCATATGTAAATCAATATTACTTCTGAAGGAAGTAAACCAACTCCTACTGACTGGGGCATCAAAAGGCAATGAAAAGTTGTCCCACTGTTAGGTATTTTTACTACAATTGTTCCCCGATCTCATGTTTGCTCTGCCAGCAATGCACACCAGGCAAGGACTTTCAACTAGATCAGGCACTACCTTACAAACCTGGCAGAGACCTTTCAGCAAGTATATGCATTATACAGCCGTCTATATCGGATGATATAACGTTTAGTTTAGCAAATAACTAAACATCGATCACTAACAATCGCACACACAAAACACTGAATGGCAGTTTCCACTCAGGGAGACAATGCCGTTGCCCAATGGAAAAAAATAAACACATTTGAAGTGGGGAGCTGTACCCCCTTAACTAAATATATCAACTCCAAGATCGCTCCACATTGAAGAAAGGGCAAACTCTGCGCAATGGCCAAACGACTTGTTTCCCTGAGTGGAAACTGCAGTTTGCGGTTTTGTGTTTGATTATTAGTGATAGACGTTTATTCGATGAAATGCTCAACTAATATAGACCCTTATACATACATACACACGTACGTATGTATGTATATGCATTACACACACAAATATGTATGAAAATGAACATAACTGAAGTGTTACATATTTAGTACAATACATACTAAAGACTATGGTTTATCTTAACCACTAAAAATAAAGTCAGCTTTCAGTCTGCTAGGTATCAGTAAACATTCTTCCAGGCTTCATATCCCCCCAATTACCCATAATGCCCTGCATGCTGCCATTTTCTCCAGCTCTGCAGTAGGCCACTTAAATGCTCAAAGCAAAAAAATTTCATACAATATCTAAAAATCATACTGGTCTGGAGAGAGAGAAAAAAAAAGACCCTACCCTTTCTATCAAAGCAAGAGATGGTAGGCATGGATGTTGAGGATGAACCATGAGCATGTAGTGCATTATGATCAAGTTTGTAACTTTCAAATCTGAAAGTCTAGTTTTCATCGCCGACCACTAGGACAGTCACCAGCTAACCTGCCTGACCAGCTTAACGTTGCAAGTGGGAATACTGTCAAAACTTAATTTTATCTAAAGAACAATTTCAAAGATGGCCCAAGAAGAAGCCACACCTCTCACAAAATGAGCTCTTGGTACACCAAACAGATGAGTATTGTAACAAAATTTGACACATTCAGTTAACTTCCTGGATAAAGTAAATTTGGAAACTGATGTCCAGCTTGACAGAAGTAAAGGACTCAAATAGCATACAAGTCTTTCTGAAGGATTTTGCCCTATTTGAACACCTGCCTGTGTGCATTCAATAGGTGGAAATAATCCTATATTGCTATAATCGGGGACAGGTACTAGAACAGATTGATTAGTCTTTTCAGTATGACAAAGAGAACTTGCACAACCATATTTTCTTTGTGGAAGGCCAGGCAAATTGCCTTACGCAAGGTCCAAAGCTCAGAAATTCTTCTAGCTGAATAAAGAGCTACAACACAAGGCAGAACCCGTTGGGTGGCACCAGCTCTCTGCCAGCCTACCTCATTTGCTCTGGTATAGTTCTCAGGTGATCAGCTTCTGAGTATTATAAGGATATGAACTGTCAGGGTAACCATGTCACTGGGCTTCATGGGAAATGGAGAAACCAAGTGACTAACTTCAGGGCATAAAGGTCTGGGTGATTTTTGTCAGACAAGTGAGTAAGCGGAGTTCTGATGGACTATGGCCTCACAGCGTAAAGTGAGGGACAGAGTAAGGGAAATCTCAACTGTAAAAGCCAAAATGGAGCTGCCAAAATGACCTTGGCTGTACACAACTTTTCTTTCTACAGAAACATGAAAATAAAGGGGAAACGAGGAAAGACAAAAGGAGACCTGCAGGCTATTCCTGAACCAAGGTGCTCTTGGGCCAACGTCTTAACAAGGCAGCCAGGGAAATATTTCTGTACTTTGTGTTGGATGGGGAGGAAAACAGGTCACAGTGAGGCTTCCCATCTGCAAGGCACATCACAAACTACTGTCCAGCTTCGTCAACACTCATGATAAATCAGCAGCTTAGCCTGTCACACCTTGGAGTCATCTTGACCAAGAATGTGAGCAAGAATTAGACAGCAGCCCAGACACGAACCACTCCTATAACCAACAAATGGAACAAAAACAATTTTCCCTCTTGCTTCCAATATATCACAGAATGTGTCAAATCAACACTTTGGGAAGGGAACCCTTGAATGGCTCGAATGGTTGTTAAGTTATCAAAATTTGGTGTCACTTCCAAAATACTGATGAGTAGGCTGGCCTTAAGTCCAGGATGCATGGTCACACCAAGTCCTAAAAATGCCCCCTACTAAACAATGGGTTGAGGTACCCTTGGCCAATCACTAAGGGAATGGGCATTTGAAAGGGGCTGCCCAGAGACAGATCAAAGTATCTCAGCCAACTGAGGGCTGAGACAGGTCTCAATCTATAAACACTGGGGTGGGGGGTGGCTGGGGTGCAGGCAGCCACCCACTGCAACACCTAGGATCCAAATTATTGAAGTATAAAGCTTTGTACTAGTACAAACTTCAAGTTCAGAGTGAAAAGGAACCAGAAGACTAGGTACAGAAAATGCCATCTGGCAGATGGTACACTGCAACCATGCCAGCACTCCGGGGTCAGAGTTAATGCAAATGGCAAGAACCAGAATTCATGACTGGCTCCTTTCCGGTGACAGAATCCTGATTCCTTTTACATTCAGGTCCAAACAGCACAATCTTAAAAAGGAAGGGAGCAACTGCACCAAGACCATATGGAAACAGTCATTTGGTCAATTTACTGTAACTGCAGCTGTACCAGTGCAGTCAGTGACCCAACCTTTCCACCTGAACTTTACTGCAGAATGAGATATGCATCTGGCCAAGCTTTCAGAGCAAAGCATCCTTTCCCACCCAAGCCAGTTGCCGTCGCCCTTACTGCAGAAGTCTCTGCACATCTGTTACATTGAAAGGTTCATGCATGGGTGGCCATCTTGGGTTTTTGCCCTTTTGTGATTAGGTGGGCCACATAATTTTCTAACCACTTTGGCAATGTGATTATCAAAGGAGAGATTACTATCTACTTGGGTCCCCAGATCCCTTATTATTTCTTCCGTATTTTGGGGACAGTTTGTGGGTACTTTTTTTCCAAAGGGGATGATTATGCACTTTTTGGCATTTAGCTTGAGGCCATGATTTTGACACCAGGTACCCGTATAAGTGAGACCCTTTTGGAGGATGTCTGTGTCAGACAGTCAATTATAGCCCAAAGCTTGCAGTCATCTGCGAACTTGGTCAGCCATAGTCCTCCTGTACTTATCTGTACCTCTGAGAAGTATATGCTGAACAGGAGGGATCCTAGGACTGAGTCCTGGGGAAAGCCACTTGTAACCGGTTTAGAGTTGGACCTAGCTCCTGCAACTCTCACCATGTGGGTTCTGTCTGTGAGCCAGTTAGCAACCCATCTTGTGACATAGGAGTTTATGTTCAGGCTGGTGAGCTTGTCTATAATGTCAGAATGGGGAATGGTGTCGAAGGTCTTTGTGAGGTCTAGGTAAGCTGTGCATACCACTTTTCCCTAGTCTATAGCCTTGGTAACTGTCTCAAAGAAGTCCACCAGGTGTAGGAGGCATGATCTGCCCTTAAAGCCGAACTGGGTAGGGTCCAGTGTTGGAGGTTCCCAAGGTCTCTTAATGAGTTCCATGATGATGCGCTCCATAGCCTTGCAGACCAAGCTAGTCGGGCTTATAGGGCAATAGTTCCCAGGGTCTGTTGTGGTTACCTTTGTGGAGCGGAAAAACCGTTGTTGTGCACCACTCTATGGATACGCAACCTGTGGAGAGGCTGAGTTTGAACAATGTGTTTAGGTGAGGGGTTAGCTAGTCTTTGAGCTTGTGTAGGATGCAGCCTGGGACACCGTCCAGTCCCACTGATGTCTTTTTGGATTTGGAGAGGGCTGTTTTAACCTGACTGATTTCAGGGGTTCTACAATCTTCTGGTATGGTTATGGACCATTCTGGGGGTGAAGTTTGCACTGAACCTGTCTGCCAGGATGTTGGTGATAGTCAGTTCAGTGTATTCTGTGCCATTCTGCACCAACTCCGAGCAGTTCTTAGTATTGCCACTTAGTTTCTTGACATAGCTAAATAATGCCTTGTGGTTATCTTTGGAGTCCTTTGCAATTTTTCTTTCGAAGCTCACCTTGGATGATTTTATGAGGGATTGTAGTTTCTTATCGATATTGATCAGAGATGTCTTCCCTTCTTGGGAATTTACTCTTTGCTGTACTAGTTTCCTTCTATTGTACTGCTTGTTTATGGCAGGGATCCACCAGACTGGTTTCCTTTTCTTGGAGGAGTGAGTCTTGGTTTTGCTTGGGATAGCACGATCCATGCATTCCTGTAGGTGCCCGTAGAATTCATTAGTAAAGGATTTTGCAGCTTGGACAGCATTATCCTTTAGCATGGGGGCTTTGAAACTTTCCACCTCGGTCTTAAGTAACGTGAAGTTTGCTTTTGAAAAGATTTTCACTGTGGTTTCCTTGTCTGGGGGTGGGGGAGGAATGTGGATATCCAGAGTGATTTGTTTATGGTCAGATCTAACCAACGAGGGGTTGATCTCCGGTGTGGAACACCAGTCGCCCATGTTGGTAATGACCAGGTCCAATATGTTGTCACCTCTGGTGGGAGTGCTGCCCAGTTGATCCAGGGTGTTTTGAGTTTATAAATTCTAGGACATGTTGGGCAAGGGAGTTAAGTACTTCAGTAGTTCTCCCGGTTAATGTTTGGGTAATTGAAATCACCCAATATTAGGGTGTTTGGTAGGACCTTTATGTTTCCCAGTGTTTCCAGAAACGTGGAATGGGGGTCCTGGGACATGGTGGGTGATCTGTAGCAAGCTACAATTTGATTTGCAGTTTTGCCCGTTGTTAGTTGAACAGGGATGATATCTGAAGCATCGTGCTGTGCCACTAACCTAGAGGTGTAGGTATCCTTGATGAATATGGATACTCCACCGCCTTTTGTATTTCGGTCCGGGTACTATGGCCGAAATTTATGGTACGAGTCATAGCCTGGTAGTGCTGGGGTGCTCTCTGGAGCCTTAAACCAGGTTTCTGTTACTGCACATATATAGATTTTCTCCATACTGAGGAGTGCCTCGAGTGCGTGCATTTTGAGGTTTAGACTTCTGGCACTGAGTAACATCACCCTCAGTTTTTTACTTGTGCTATTTACGGTGGTGGGCTTGTCTTTTGAGCCTTGCCTAAAAAAGGCACTATGGGGGTGGCAAGAGCTTTGGCCAATATTCGAAAGCCTAAGGGTGGCAGGTGCAAGCCATCTCCAGCGAAACAGCGTAGCTTGTCGAGCATGTCATCCCAGGCAGACAGACACTGGATCCCATTTGAATGATACCAGAAACTTAGCCAATTGTTGAAATTGATAATTTTTTTCTTTATACCGTGGTATCATTCTTGGTGAGGGCAAGATGCTAGTCAGGGTCATACTGGCCTGGGCTACGTGATCAGAGAGCTCTTCCATGTCTCTCTTCATGTAGTCCAGGGAGGTACAACGCAGGTCATTCACACCAACATGGACAATGACAGACTCTTATTTGTACTTGTTCTGGAGTGACCAGAGTGCTTGTGTTATGTGGCGGATCCTGGCACCCGACAGGCAGCTAACAGCAACCTTAACCTTATTCAGCCTAGTGAGTGGGATGTTAGTGTGCCTGACTATAGAGAGTCGCCTATTACTAGAGGGTTGGGTATGTTACTTTGCCTTAAGGGCTGTGACTGCGTGGCGCACTGGTTTTGTGAAGTATGTGTTTCATGGTTTGTGCTGGGGGGTGGAGGTTGCTTGGATGTCTGCTTTGGAGGTCACTGTTGCTTTTGCAGATTTTTATTTAGAGCCTCCGAGTATGTTTTCGTGTATTTGTGTTTTTTGCCGGTGCTGGTTTAATGCGTCTATGTGAGACTGGTGGTCTGATGGAAGTACTTCCTTTCTCCTTTTGACTGTCTGATCCAGACTTGGGTTGAGAGCTCAGCCTCCAGTTTGGCTGTATAACTGCATCTCTTGCATGTATTACTGTTTGGTGGTAGGAGGAGAGGGTTGTCTGTGTACATGAGACAGTTGTAACATTGCCTCAAAATGCCCAGATTCACCAGTTGGACTGAAAAGTACACCTGAAACTGCCCTTTGGACATGCCTGGATAGGTAAAGTGAACTGTTTTACTGACTGGCCGGCAAGGTCGCATAGAGAACCTTGCTCTTCTGTATAGTATAGGGGGGTCTAGTGCTAGGGTTTATAAGTGCTTGCTATGAGTTTTGAGCAAGTGCCGAGCAGAGAAATGAATGGCTTGAGTGCTTAAGTTGAAAGTTTGTCTAGTTTCAAGGGAAAAAATTGAAGAGGAGACTTTGAGGAACCGGGAACACTTATACCCTAGCTAACTGGCACTGCCCAGCAGGCAAAACCAGGCAAATGCGGGTTTTTATAGCAGGGAAATGGGAGAGAGAAATTAGCCCAAAATGGCCAATAAACTACTAATTTCTGGGCTGAAACCTCTCCTCCAGGGACAGACAGGCTGCTCAAAGCTCCCCTCTCTCACAGGTGAACAGAGAAACTTCTTTCTATCCAAGTACGGTATGGGCAAACACAGAGATTTGTAACAGCCCTGAATTCAGCACTAACCTGAAAACTGGACTATACTAGTTTAGAAATGCGGGAAACAAGTATTTTTTTGTTTTTTCAGAAAATAAAGCAGATACAATCTAAAAAAATTTAGATGCACAGAAAAGGATACTTATTGTTATATATATATATATATATATATATATATATATATATATATATATATATATATATATATATATATATATATATATATATATATATATATATATATCTGATCAGAGTTGTAGTCAATGCCCCTAATAATAAAGTAGGAAGAAACACAAATACAGTAAAAGCAGATGAATAATGTGCAATATATATATATATATATATATATATATATATATATATATATATATATATATATATATATATATATATATCTCTCTATATATATATATATATATATATCTCTATATATATATATATATATATATATATATATATATATATATTATATAAAAAATAGAAAACTAACAAACGGATTTAAACAAGTTACCCAATTAACCAGAAAAAAGCTCAAAACGGAGCCCTTTTCCAGCAGTCTTCAATCAGACAAGTTCTAACTGCACACTCCTGCCGCTAAGCAGACACAATAAGCCTGTGACCAAAAATTCCCAGCTCAGAAGGGTAGCATCCAGCCTCTCCTCCCACAAGTGTGCAGACCACAAACCTTCTTAATGTAGAATAACTTGCCTGAAGCCCAAGTGATTAAACCAGAACTAATGCACTTTTAGAATAGCAGACACTTAACCTTCAATCAGCAATTCCCAGCTTAGAAGGATGTAAACTACCTGTCCTGCTACAACAGTGCAGACCACAAACCTTCTTAATGTAAAACAAATGGTATGAAGCCCATGTGCTTAAACCAAAAGACTTAGAACAGTTACAACTTAATCAGGCTACTACCAAGCAGTAATAAATACAGCAGAATAAATAAAGCTGAGTACTTTTAAGAAGAGGCAAAAGCAAAATAAAGTAGGAGGAAACATAAATACAGTAAAAGCAGATGAATAAAGTGCAAATTTTTTTTTGTTACTAAACTGCAAGGAGAGAGGAAGGAAGAACCCAAGTAGGTTGGCCTTCTCAAATTTTCTCTCTGTATTAGGTAGAGTGAACACTAGACTCAATAATATGATTTCACTGCACTTGGTTAAGTGAGCAAATGAGACAGACCCAGAAGGAGTGTTCAAATACAAATACAGACTTACAGGAGGGGAGGGCAATTCCAGAGCCACCAACACTAACACCAAGACAAGAACAGTGGGTGGGGAACTAACTGCAGAGAGATGCACAGCACACTATTCAGTGAAACAATTAGGTAACAGAGAAAATAAAATACAGTACTTTAAAAACTGCAAGTTTGCACTTAACAGAATACTAAAATACAGTACTAAGTTTGCACTTGATGTTAGCTTCTAATGCAGGTGATTGTAGCCACCCAAGTCTCTCAAATTGAGGATAAAATGAATTCTCAAACTTTGTGGCTAGCATTGGTCTGTACTAACAGTTAAATATGAGATAACTAAGAAGTGAGACCACCACCCCCTCTTACAGCAGACACACACAGCACACTATTCAGTGAAACAATTAGGCAACAGAAAATAAAAATACAGTACTTTTAAAAACTGCAAGTTTGCACTTAACTTCAGCTTCTAAATGCAGGTGATTGCAGCCAACCAAGTCTCTCAGAAATTGAGCATACTGACATTCTAAATCTAGACCTCTGCACCTTCCCCATTATGGTAAATAGCTCTACCTGCCTCATAGGCAACTAGGTCTTCATATGCATTACTCCACTCCTTTCCACACAAACATGCTCTACTTTGTACATCTACTGTACTTAATCTTTGTATTGTTTGTGTCTGCAACTTGTAAAGGCCCGAAATCCACTTCTGCATTACAATACAGAGTACAATACAGGGGGTAGATTGCATCAATTGCTCTCCACTGTTTTGTACACTTCCTCTGACCCAGGTCAAGGGTGAAAGGGGGACTTAGGATAAGTCCGCTTACATGGTTAAAAGGTTTAAATACATTTTTAGCTGTACCTTCTGAGTCGCTGCACTACATCATAGGCCCCTCTGGGTCCAGATGGAGAGATGACAAATCGGCAAGCAAAGGAGAGAGTACTGCTGGGAATGAATTCATCCTTAATTCATGGAGAGTACCTTGACAAGGTGAACACAGTTTTTCACAAAGTCTCACCAAGACAATACTGCTATATAGACTGTACTTTATACAACATATACCATGGACAGAAATAGGTTAAAAAATAAAGATAGTTGGGGTGTACAAAAACAGGATAAAAAGAAGTGTCCAATCCTGGTAGGTGTACTGGTGCCACAACCGTTAAAAAATGACAGTGCACACCCCTCAAGACACGGACACTCCAACAATGAGGTTAGGCCAGGGCCAGGGCCAGGGAGGGGGGAGGCTCCACCCCCCCCCCCCATTGTAGAAGTAGAAATCCAAAAAAAAAATTAAAAATCACAAACTCTGATAGGGTGGACTACTGAGGATAAGAAAGAAATTGTGTACTGTTACTATTAAGCAAGAAGCTCAGAAATTCCACACAAGATGTACAAAAAGACAGAAATTAAAGAAAAATACTTGCACAAGAACTGTCAGAAGCTTCAAATAAGTGTTTAATAGTCTCATGCTTGAAAATCAACAGTAAACATATCTTACTAGCAGTACACATCCAACCCAAGAACAACCCATCTATTACAGAAAACCTACTCTCATAGGCAGCTACTACATTTACTCAAGAAACCATTATAGTTGGAGATTTTAATACTGATTGGTAAACCTATTCCTCTGAAAACCCCTCCAATTACATAACCTTGCAAGGTTTCACCCACCTGATACATACACCCACTAGGGTTGACAAAAAAAGAAGTCATGTACTCACCATAACGTTCCATCTGAGTAGGTAAACAATTTGTCAGCAACCTGTGGGTTACGGATCCGAGCAGACAGCATACTAAGCAAAAAGATCCGAGCTCCAAGCTCCTCCCCCTACTGCACTACAACCTTCTTCCAATCCTCAAATTGAGTTTGCCACTCCATAAATGACACCGACAAACTAACCTGAGACCCCTAAACGAAGGACAAACCTCTAACTCGTGAGCTCTGGACATAGAGTTCAGCAAAAACACCAAGGTGAGGGAGAAGGAGGGGGGGACGGTTGCTGACAAATGAAGTTTATCCAATCAGATGGAATGTTATGGTGAGTACATAACTTCTTTATCTGAAGTAGTTAACTTAATTTGATCAGCAACCTGTGGGACAGAGTCCCCAGCTACCCGCAATCTTGGGAGGCCCTTGAGGAAGGATATTCCGGAGCACAGCACAGCCAAAAGAAGCCCTTCCTCTAGACACCAAATCCAGTTTATAATTATTATTAAAAGGTGTGAGAAGACGCCCAGGTAGCAGCTGAGCAAATGTCATCCAGGAAAACTCTAGACCAGAATGCTGCAGATGTCGCCATAGAATGTGTAGAATGGGCATGAACTCCTACTGGTTCTGGTAAACCAAGCTCTCTGTATGCTTGTAGGATACAAAGGAAAATCCACCTAGCTAGAATCACCTTTAAAACTGGTTTCACTAAAAAGGGCTTAGCAAAGGAAACAAAATGTTGATCAGATTTGCGAAAGACCGCCATCCTGTGCAAATAAAAACGTAACTGCCTGTGAACATCCAGCAAATTAAGTTTGTATTCCCCTTTGTTCTGAAAATTAGGGAAAAAGACAGGCAAATTAATAAATTGATTAATATTTGTCTCAGAAGCAACTTTAGGAATAAAGGATGGATTAGTCCTGAGAGACACCCTGTCCTTATGAAACACAAGGTATGGGGGTTTCATATAAAGAGCTTGCAGCTCCGACACTCTCCTTGCTGAAGTTATAGCCATCAGAAAGGCAGTCTTCCATGACAAAAATTTTAAGTCAACTGATGCCGAGGGCACGAAAGGAGGTGCAACTAAGGCCTGAAGAACCGCAGTCAGATCCAACGGCAGTGACGGATTCTTAATAGGGGGGGTCGCAGAAGAAAATTGCCTTTCAAAAAGGTCTTACAAATTCTGGCAACAGCAAGGGAGCCTGAATTGTCTCCTACATGGAAATGAGAAATAGCCGCCAGCTGTATCTTCACTGTGGAGGAGCTGGCTCCTTGCTGGAAGATATGACACAAAAAGTTTAATATTGCTGGGATCGGAGCGGTAAAAGGATCTAGATTTCTATGTGAAGCCCAAATGGAGAAGTGTTTCCATTTGCTAGAATACATTTTCCTAGTAGAGGATTTGTGCCGCAACCAAGATAGATTTATAACAGGAGAAGAGATACCGGGAGTCCTAGCAATTAATGGAATTGGAGCAGCCAAGCTATGAGCTGCAGTCTGTCCAGATTCGGAGGAAGCATTCCCGAGGGATGACTAATTAGATCAGGAATGGGATCCAAGATAGAGCTATGAGATGAGACCGTAGGCAGGGGAACCAGACTTGACGAGGCCAGAATGGGGCTATGAGGATCAGTCTGCTCCCCAACAGGCGAGCTTTCTGTAAGAACTTTATCATGAACAGGAGCGGGGATATGCATAAAGAAGACCGGGTGGCCAAGCATGAACAAGAGCATCTATGGGGCTTTCTCCCCTCGGGGGGGGGGAATTAGAGCGAAAAACTCGCTGCACGTCTCGTTGGAAGGCAATGTGAAGAGATCGCAGCAAGGCTGACCCCACTTGAGGAAGATCTGTTCCGCTACCCAAGGGTTCAGAGACCGCTACACAAGGGTTCAGAGACCGCTCGTAAGGAGAAAGGATAATTCTGCTCAATTTGTCCGCCAAGATGTTGGACTGACCCGGAATGTGTGTTAAGCGGTTGGAGGAGATCGCCCATTCCCAGACTCTCATGGCTTCTCGACAAAGGGGATAAGACTTGGTTACTCCTGTTTGTTGATATACCAGATAACTGACATATTGTCTGACTGGATCGCAATAGTTCCCAGAGGTAGATAAGCATGAAGGGCCTGCAATGCTAAAAGGACCACTCTCATTTCTAGGACATTTATATGCAGAACGGTCGCTTTTGAGTCCATGTGCCTTTAACAGTCCTGCCCGAACAATGCCCCAGGAGGCGTCTGTGGTCACCCTGGCTTGGGGTTGGGGCAAAAAAAGGGACGTCCCTCCTGCAAATTCCAAGATTGGAGCCACCACTTGAGAGCATTTCTGCACACTCTGCTCAGAGGGATCGGAAAATCTAGAGGTTGAATGAAGAATCTACCACTGAACTTGCAACGTCCACTGTAAAATTCTCATATGCAGACGAGCACAAGGGATCAGGTTGATAGTTGCTGCCATGGACCCCAAGGCTCTCAGGACTAATTCTGCAGGGGACTGCAGGAGCGCCAACACATGAAGTGTCAGGCTGTGTAGTCTGCCTGGGATTAAGAATGCCCTGGCAAGAATCTATTCTTGCCCCTATGAAGTCTAACACTTGAACAGGTTGAAGGGAAGACTTCCTTAGGTTTATGGTAATCCCTAGCCGAGGTGATATCCGGAGAAAGAAATCTCTGGCTAGCAAGAGTAGATGCCTGGTGGGGGCGGTGAGAAGCCAGTCGTCCAGGTATGGAAAGATCTGAATGCCCTGAAGTCTCAGGTGGGTCGCTACAACTGCCATGAACTTGGTGAACACCCTGGGGGCTGTGGTGAGACCATGATGACTGGCCTCTAGCCGGAAGCGGAGGAACCTCCCGGATCGCCTGTCAATCAGAATATGGTAGTACGCATCCTTGAGGTCTATAGAGCACAACCAGTCTTCCTCCTGCAGGAAGGGCAGGATGGATTGAAGTGCGACCACATCCAGAACATTTTCTTGTCTACCATGAACCTATTCATTGCCAAGTCAAGAATCTGCCTTAGGTCCGTCTTTTTTGGCACCAAAAAGAACCTGGAATAGATGCCTGATCCAGACTGGTTTTTCTAGTAGTTTTTGTATTTCCAAGGCCGCTGTCTCCCTCTGAGTGGGTGGGATATCTGGGAGGCACCTTGTTTAAGGGAGTTTTGTTTATGAAGGGAATAGAATAGCCTGTGGATATTATTCGCAGCACCCAGCGATCCGTCGTAATGGACTCCCATTGGGCTAGGTGCATCAAAACCCGCCCCCCCCCCCGACTGCCTCCAGAGGAGCAGTCGGGTAACCCCTCAGGGTTGCTGCGCGGGTCACTCCTTAAAAGGTTCACATGACCCGAAGCTCTTCGGCCCCCCTCTGCCTCTGGGCCGGCGTCCACCTTGTCCCCCTCTGCCTCTGGGGAAGGAGTCCTCCTGAGCGTTCCAGGACTGCTGAGTTTTCCGGAACCACAGCTTCTTTTGCCCTCGCTGGTTCCTGGAGAAGGACCTTTGAGGGTTAGAGAAGCAGATCCCGATGGCTGACAGCGCCTTCCCGTCTTTCTTGCTCTGGACAAGCATATTGCAGACAGTCTTCCCAAACAGGGTGGAACCGTCAAAGGGTGCGTTAGCGAAGGACGCCTTTAAGGGTTCCGAGAAGTCGCAAAGATGGAGCCAGGCGCCTTAAGGCGATGCCGGACCCGCTAGCCATAGCGGCTCCCTCAGTGGCATGAGAGGGTAAACGCACAGACGTACTAGACACAGACTTGAGAGTGGCCATACGAGCCGAGAAGGTCCGTTTATCCTCGGCTGACATGGACTCCAGGGGAGACTCCACGTACTCTTTCACGAGGTCCCACTGCAGTTGAATTATGTGGGCCAAGTAATTCAGCACTCATATAAAGATGGCTGAAGCAAAAGTCCGCTTTCCAAGATAGTCCATAGCACTGGACTCATTGTCTGGGGGGTGGACCAAGGAACTTTCTTGGGAGAGTTCCTTTTTTTGTGGCCACCGCCACCACCATGGCATCAACTGGGGAACCTTTGCTCCAAGAAGCTCTATCTGCCGGTGAACTCCGTATTTTGTCGGGTCTTCTGGGTATAGGCTCCACAGTGTCCTGTTCCCTCCACGCTCTGGTGGTGATCAGGTCCACACCACAGGGTCGGCCGGGGGGGGGGGGGACGACACCCAAGAAGTAGATGGGCCAGTGTCGAATGCCTCCAGAAATACAGACTTGTCAGAGGAAGGTTTTTGGGTGGACCACCCCCCCTCTGGCGAAAGATTTTCATAATGTCTCCAAAGGAGACATCTTCGGGGGGTGATTTGGGTGAACCTTACCCTTCCTCCAAGTCGGTATCCTCAGTGAGGGACCCGGGGGAGTCCAAGTGCCTCCTCTTACACTGGCGTTTGTGAGGGACCTCCTTGGGTGGACTCTCCGGGAAGGGCTCACAAATGGTTTCTTGTTCCTCCAAGGGAACTGTCTGGGATGTAATGGACACAGGCTGTCCCTGGGGGGGGACTGGATGACGGAAGACAAACCCAACTGCAAGGGAGCAGGGATGGACCCAGAGGACAGAGTGAGGGGTCTCTATCCTCCAGAATGAACCCTCTCCATGATGTCGAATGCACAGGGAGACCCGGCACCCCTGAAACTAGTAGCAGAGACCCTCAGATCCAAAGGGATCGGAGCCGAAGCTGGAACGGTCGGACCCGATGGGATGGTATGACCCGACCACAACGGAGCCGATGACACACTCATCCCCCCGGATCAGACGCCCAACTCTCGGGTCAGAGAGCTGGGATCCGACGGACTCAAATGCATGGCCAGCGTAGAGGCCGAAGGCACCATCAGCGCCGACACCCTGACTCCGGGGATCCTCGGATCCATAGACTCCGATATCCTATGGTGGATCGGAGAAGGAGCTATTGGGGCGAAAAAAGGAGCCGAACTCTCCACACTGGAAGGGGGGAGCCAGCAATACCCTCATCTCCATTTGAGTTTGTAGAAACCTTCGCATCATCCGATCCATGTCTGCTTCAGAAATGCTTCTGGTTGATCTGGAGGACGCCACAGACGCCGGCCGGGAGAGCCAACGCGAAGACAACCTCGAGCATGGTCTAGCCTCCTCCTCCTCCTCCGGAGAAAAACATGGTGAACGGAGCAGAGGAGAGAATGGCCTGGGAACATTTACTGGAGACTAGATAACTTTAGCAGGAAGGGGCTGTTGGATCTAACTCGGCCTGTTGCTTGCGGCCCCCCTCTCTATCTTTATCCTTATCCACATGTCTCTCTGTATCCCTGCATTTTTCTTTAATCTTCTTGGCCTCTTATCTCCCAGTGGTAAGGTGGGAGGGTGATTCCCGGACAAGGGAGAAGGGCCAGAAGGCTGAACAGCCACAGCAGTGGCTGGTAAGAAAGCTGAAGAGGAAGAAGAAGCAGAAGTTGATTCTGTGGGTAGAAGACCTGCCAGAATCAACTTATTCCTGCGATCCTGCAGGGCTTGGGGGTTGAAGGCCACACATCTTGCAGCCGAAAGACAAATGGGCCACCCCCAAGCAAACTACACACAGAGTGTGACCATCGGCTGGAGAGAGCATGTGGCCACACTCCGTGCACTTAAAGAAAGTCACTTTCTGGCATTCTAAAGAACACACACACATGATGGGCGGGAAGGGAGGCCTACACTAAAAGAAAAGTTTCAACTTTCAAACAAGGAAAAAAACCCAATAAGTATCTTGGCCAACTAATAATTTACCTCAAAATTATCAAAAAAGGGCACACACAAACCAAGTTTTAGAGAAAAAAAACCCTAACACTTGCCTGGAGATCAAGAATCCCGTGCTGGCGAAGCCGCGGCAAACGAGATCCGAGGATTGGAAGGAGGTTGCAGTGCAGTATGGGTAGGGGGAGGAGCTTGGAGCTCTGATCTTTCTGCTTGGTAGGCTGCCAGCTCGGATCCATATCGGATCCGTAACCCACAGGTTGCTGATCAAATAAAAGTTAACTACTTCAGATACAGCAACAATCTATTCTTGAAAAATCTGAAGAAATATGGACATGAGAAAAGAGATTTAATATTGTGCAAAAATTATGCGAGAGAGAAAGAAAGCAAAAGTTATCAAAACAAAAACAGCAGCACCAAAGACATTTTGAAGAGAAATAAGAGTAAAGGCATCCAGACATGAAAAATTTTACAACACAAAAAATAAGAAAACAGAGGAAAAATAGGAGGGGGATTAGTAATGGAGAAGTAAATAGAAACTGAGGCTATGGATTACTGCAAAGTGAAAGATTTAGTGAAGAAAATCTAACTTAAGGAGAAGCCAGTGCAGTGGGAAACATCTGATCAGGTGCTATATGAAGACATTTTTGTACTTGTTTCCTATGGTGGAGTTGTACAGCAAGGGAAGGAAGGAACAGGAAAATGTGGCACCTCTGATACCATCAATGTTGTGGAGTGATAGGCCACTGAGTTCCCATATGAAACTGCAACAGGTGACGGATGAAAGTGAAGAGAATGTGTCACAGGAAGATGTTCTGGAACTTTCTGTAGAATGCCTTCAGGAAACAGAGAACAAAATATGCCATTCGTTTAGAAGAAAACAATCTAAGAGAAGACTTGCTTGATTTAATAGAGACAGACATATTAAGATCAATGAAACAGACTAAATAAAGTCAATAAAGCCTAAAAAGTTAGAAGTTTGATAAAACAAGTGAACAGTAATTAGGACTGTTCAAAAAAATTAATGCGTTATATAACAGAAGTAAATAGGATACATTACTGTGCAGCTAAGTTAACAGAAGTCTTGCCACAAAAACACAGGGCAGTAAGGGAAAGGAAGGGGAAAGAAAACAAATGCTATCATAGAAGTATCGACTAGAGAAAACTATAAAGCAATTAAAACAAGTGGCGTCACTGTTGAGTATAGAAGATGGAACAGATCACCAAAATACTAAGATGTGATAAAAGCAATGCGTCGTTTTCAGAGCAGATCAGGAACTATGCACTATTGTAAATAAACTAAAAGTGTCAGCACAGGCAGAAAAACTCAGAAGATATGCATATAAATGTAAAGGAAATGTACAAAATAAGCTATTGATAACCCAAAAACATTTTAGAGAGAAGAGAACTGGGGAAACAAGGCAAAAAGAATTTATATATATATATATATAAATATATATATATATATATATATATATATATATATATATATATATAATATAAATAAATAATATAATATAAATAAATAATATAAATAAATAAATAAATAATATAAATAAATAAATAAATAATATAAATAAATAAATAATATAAACAAATAAATAATATAAACAAATAAATATATATATATATATATATATATATATATGTAAATTTTGGAGAAAAATCTATAAAGATCCTGTGGAACATAAAGATGCTGAATGGGCAGAAGTAAAAGAAAGATAAGAAGTTCAAATGTACAGGACATGAAATGGGATGAAGTAATGGCCAGAGAGATTGAAACAAAGTTAAGAGCAGTTCCTAATTGGAAAGCCCCAGGACCAGATGTAGTACCAAACTTCTGGCAAGTATTAATATCTTTACACGAAGATTTAGCTACGAGTAAGGACCATTTATACGAGCACCCTTAACAGACACAACTTGGTCAACAGTAAAACAATACAAGAGCGAACCTGCAAGCTATCCTAAAAACTATAGGTCAATAACGTGCCTTCTGACCACAAACTATACACTGGAATTAATGCCAACAGTTTAGTCATTTAAAGAAAACTCAATCATGGCAATAGAACAAAAGGGTAATAAAAGAAAGTTATACGGAACAAAGAATCATTTGATGTAGAGTCATAATGGCGAACTGTAAAAAGGGAAAGAATTATAGCATGGAGAGACTACAAAAAAGCATTTGACAGTATCATTCCCCACATTCATGGATCAGAGTGTGCTTAAAAATGTGCAAGATACACTCTACACAAGTTACAGCAACCATGAACCAGTGGCAAACAACTCTGCAGTTAAGCCATGATAAAGGACAGATTATTATTCCACGGATAAGGATTCAGAGGGGGATACTTCAGGGTGACTGTCACCACAGCTCTTTTGTCTAGCCCTTAACCCATTAAGCTGTCTACTTAACAGATTCAGTCATGGCTATAACTTGGCTTCCAGAAAACAAGTGTAAAGACTTTTCTTTTTGTAGATTTAAAATTGTACAGTTCATCAGATGAGGAACTGAAAGTACAACTGCAAGTGGTTAAAATGTTTTCAGAGGATACAAAAATGTTACTTGGTCTTGATAAATGTACAAAGGCAATCTTTAAAGCAGGAAAGCTGCAGCACCAAGAAAACATCAGTTTGGGACAGGAAAGTGATATAAAAACTTGGGCAAGAGGAAGTGTAAAAATATTTGGGAAATGATGAAGGAACAATAAAACATGAACAACTGTGAATAAAACTTAGCAAGGAATATTTTAGAAACTTAAATTAATACTAAAAACAGTACTGATATCTAGGAACAAAGTCCAGGCTATAAACCAATTTGCTCTTCCTGTCCTAACTTAGTCTTGGAGGGAATGACAAGACTCCAAAAGGTGCTGGATAGTCCGGACAGGAAAACAAGACGGATGCTTCATGCACAAATTATTTTTATAAAATCAGTGCATACCAAGACTTGTATATTCCCAGTTCTGAAGGAGGTATGGGCCTACTCCAAATTGATTATATATCTGCAATAGGGGGACTGCATACATATCTGCTGACCTCAACAAACAGTGAAAGTTTTGAAACATTAGAAGAATAAATCTAAGATTACTTCCCTGTTTAGTCTACCAGAAGCATTAAATGGCGTCAAACGGGAATGGAAATCAAACCAAAAATGGATAAAAATCAGTCAGCAACTGATATCCCAAAAAAACAAAAGAAAGAATATAAGGTGAAGGCTCAGATGAGAATGCAAGAAGTGTGGAAAATGCATAAATATAGCTGCAAGTATAAAAACAAACAAAAAAAAAAAAAAAAAAAAAAACTCTAGAACAACCTCATGTTGATCAGGAAGGAATGGTTAAGGAGAGGAAGTTAAACCAAAAGATGAAAGGTTAATATTGGTAGTGGACTATGTATGCATTGCTTTACAAAGTCCATTGAACACGTGGGAAAAACAGACCTAGAAACAGCTGCACATCTTGTTGCTGGTTGTGATATACTTATGGCAGAAGGACTGTATACTGAAAGGCATAATAATGTGGCAAGACTGTTACATTGGGGATTGTGCAGAGATAATGTTGATGTAGCTGAAAAGCACCGGAAACATAAGCCACAAAACATCATAGAAAATGAAGTTTATATCACACAGGATCATCGATTACCAACAGTTCATAAAATGGATGCAAGAAAACTGGAGAGTAATAGTCCATAAAAAGACTAAAGTAACACTGACTATTGAAATCACTACACCTAGTGACTAGTGTCTTACATACAGAGAGAGACAGTCAAAATACCAGGATCTGCAGGCAGAAATGAAGGCAATATGGAAGAAAGGTACAAAACAGTTCTAGCAGTAGCAGAAGCAACAAGTCTTGTAAAAAATAATTTACAATGGTACTTTGATAAGTTACAGATACCTGTAACTCCACACGAGCTGTAGGAGGAATCATTATTGGGCACATTACAGGTGCTGCAAAAAGCGCATCTGGCTAAGTTTAAAGACTGAAACAATACCAATTTCATGAACCTTAATTATATTTTGACTTCAGAATGGGGTCCATTCCTCTCAGGGTATTAGGGACCCAAAACACTTGCCTCCTTTGATAAATTCTCTTTTTTAATTTTTCTGAGTATGGTTACAGACAGGGATCCCAGAGTTCTAAGGATTTCTCTTACACTGCAAGTCTGAAGAGGTAGGAGAGATTAACAGTAACTGGAGAGAGACTGCACCTTGCCTAGAGGCAGGAAAGCCTACATGAATGACTAGTCTGCAGCCAAAAATAGCCAGATTTTGAGTTGGTTCCAGTCCAAATTTCTTGATGTTAACAGTGAATCCCAGTGGGGGCAAGGTGACGTTGAGATGAAGTAAAAGTCTATGGAGAGGGTGCCTGAATTAAACAGGATGCCCAAGTATGGGAATATGCCTTCAGTCCTGCAAAATGCTATAACTGGTGCCAGACCCTGGGGGCTGCAGAGTCCAAAAGGCAGAGCAGAGATCTGAAAGAGTGATGAGCAAGCCAAAAACCTTAGAAACTTCCTGAAGGTACAGTGGATATGGAAGTAGGTGTTCTTTAATTCCAAGGAGACCAGAAAAACTTTCAGAAATATGAAAGGCAGAAGAGTTTGGAGAGACATCTGGAATGAGAGGACCTTGGAAAGTATACAAACACTCCTTTATTAAACTATCATTCAAGACATATGCACAATTAATAGAAAAGAAACCAAACTTTTATATTTTCTCCATTTACATCCACTACACACATTTTCTCTTTACAAGTGTCTTTCAGCCCAGCACTACATAAATTCATACAAACTCCTACCTTCACTTAAACCGCACTCCTCCTGAACATTATTCTGAATCTACTGTTCACACAAATTCCATTTACTTCTATACAAGTTGCTCTTTCCCTGTTCAAAAGATCCCTCATCCAGTTCTATTTCTCTCGCCCCCATCCCCAACATTCAATATATCAAATACAGTTGATTTCCCATTTTTCTGTTTCTGTTGGCTGCCAAAAAGCAATTAAATGTAATAAGGCCTTACTATGTCTAGGCAATTCAGATCCTATCTGTGGCCCATCTCAAAAGGATCATTTTCATGGTCACAATCACCCCCCCCCCCCTCCAATTTTGGCAGAGAGTTCTGTACAGAATTTTAAATATATCAGTTTATTACACTCCCAAACAAACTGTTGAGAATGGACAGAACCAGTATAGGTCTCCATCCTCCTTTTCTTGGAACAAGGAACCCTTTTACTCCACTGTACTGCTGTGGCACATGTTCTAGTGTGCCTTGGTTGAGCAAGTCTTGAATGATGAGAGGAAAAAACAATTGGGAGGTGGAATACTCTTGAATGGAGAACTTCCTTCCAAGTTATTCTGTAAGCATTGTTGAATAATGGAGAACACACATTTGTCTGTTGTAATGAGTTGCCAATTTCCTACAGATGAAGATTCTTTTGATTAGGAGAGGAAGCACAGACAGGGTTGGTCAGGTTGACTTGCCTGGGTAGGGAGGCTTCCCAAATTTACAGTCCCTGTCTGGTGTTTCTTGGAATCTTCCTAGGCATTTCCTTGATTTTATGAGGCAGCTAAGGATGTGGGATTCTCAGGGTAGTTTCTCTAATACCTAGGAAACATAAAAACAAGCCTGCAATCCATTATTTTCACATGTTCTTGAAAAGTTTTAAACAAACTGGCTGCATCAGAGCTAAAAAGTACAGTTGTGGTACACTTACCATAAATGTATATGTTAGAGTGTATTCAACTGTTGCAGTCATCACATTATTTGGGTCGATTCCCAAAGCTGAAGAAAAGGGTGGAGACAGTCAAGAAGACTGGGGGCTGTCTAGGATGCCCTGTAAGACTGCTGTGGCAAAGCCTGCCCTGGATTTGGAGAAAACAGGCAGGTGGCAATGCTTGATGAAAGTATGAAGAGTTGTCCATGTTGCAGCCTCCAGGATGTTCCTGGTGGGGACCCCTCTGAGGAAGGCTCCTCTGGTAGAATGTGTCCTGACCCCCTTGGGAGGAGGTTTCCCATGCTGCTTGTATCAGAAATGTATGCAGTGTGCTATCCACTTGGAAATGGTTTGTTTGAATATGGCCTTGTCCTCTCCTCCTGCAGCAAAGCTAACAATTGATCAGTCTTTCTAAATCATTTAGTCCTGTCTAGGTAGAATCTGAGCCATCTGTGCACATCTAGAGAGAGTGCAGAATTCCTTCCCCCTTGGGAAAAAGGTGGGTAAATGAATGGATTGGTTGAGAGCCACACTGGACATCACTTTTGGCATGAAGGATGGGTTAGTCCTGAGGGAGACCCTGTCAGCATGGAAAATGAAGGGCTCTACAGCCATAAGTGCTTGTAGCTCGGACACTCTTCTAGCTGAAGTGATGGCCAGAAGCATGGCCATCTTCCAAGAGAGAAATGTTAACTCCGCTGAAGCTGCTGGTTCAAAGGGGAGAAGGGTGAGCTTTTTCAACAAAGTTTAGGTCCCAAGCTGGGGTAGACCTCAATTTGTTAGCCCCTCTTAGGAACTGTTTGATGACAGGGTGGGAGAAAAGAGGTGGCTCTGTGCTGAAATGAGCAGAGCCATTAATTTTAATAGAAGAGAAGGATAGACCCCTGTGTAGTAGGTCAGCCAGGTAGTCCAGGATGAGATGTAGGGAGGGCTGTGCCATTCCAGCTCCCTTAGCCTGGATCCAGGTGCAAAACCTTTTCCACTTGTCAGCATAAGACTTTCTAGTGCTAGGGCGTCTGGCCTCACGTATCACATCTAGAACTTGTTTGCTTAGATTGGCAGCTTGTGAAGTGGTCAGGAAATAAACCAGGCTGCCAGACTCGGGGTCTGCAATTGGGGATGCACGAATTCTCCATTCCTCTGGGTCAGGAGTGTTGGGATCTGAGGGAGATGCCATGATGGCAGGGGTGACAGGTTGCGCAGCAGTGGGTACCAGTACTGGCGTGGCCAGTTTGAGACAAGACTGTCCTCGGTTTTTCCTCCCTTACTTTGAGCAGTACCCTTGAAATGAGCAGTAGAGGGGGAAATGCATAGACCGAGAGGTTGACCCACTGGAAGGATAAAGCATCCACTTTCCAGGCCTTGCTGTGAGGTTCCCTGGTGCAGAATTTGCTGAGCTGATGGTTGGAGTGGGAGGCAAAGAGGTCAACCTTCAGGGTCCCCCATTTCTGAGTTACAACAGTGAAGGTTCTTTGGTCTAGCTGCCACTCGTGTGGGTCCAGAAGATTTCTGCTGAAGTTGTCTGCCAGAAAGTTTAGAGAGTCTGGCAGGAATTGTGCTAACAGGTGTAGTTACATGGTTGAGGCTGTGTGCCAAAGGGTCATGGAGAGCCTGCACAGAGGGTACGAGCAAGTCCCTCCCTGCTCGTTGATATACCACATCACAGTATTGTCTGTTGTGATCAGTAGAGACCCTTGGGAGAGTAGGGGTCTGAAGGCTGTCAGAGCGTGCTGAACAGCTAACATCTCTTTTTGGTTGATGTGCAGATGTATTTGATTTGGGCACCAATGGCCCTGAATGCACCTGCCATCAAGGTGTGCACCCCAATCATAGTCTGATGCGTCTGTAGTGAGGGTCGGGGCTGCTTGGGGTTGTGAAAAGGGATGTCCCTTGTTGTGGCAGCATGCTGCTGCCCACCAAAGAAAATCTTTCCTTAAACAAGGTATCATTGGTACAAGGAGTTTCCAGGTCTTGGGAGTGCTGGCACCAAAGGCTTTTCAGGTACCATTGTAATTTCCTCATATGCGGCCTGGCATATAGAATGAGTAGAATACAAGAAACCATGAACCCCAGAGCTTGCAGGATTTTCCTTGCGGATAACTGGGGTCTGATGGCTAGTTGAGAGAAGTAGGCTTTCAGGTGGGTTTGTTTTTCTGGTGTAAGGAATGCCATCTGGGATGCTGTGTCCAGGCTTGCTCCCAGGAATACAATTTTTTTGTGTGGGTACTAGTTTGGATTTCTTTTCGTTGATAGTATACCCCCAGGGGGTCAGCAGGTCCTTTACAAAGGTCAGGTGCTTTAGCAGCTTTTCCTGTCTGCCTTAATCAGGCAGTCATCTAAGTATGGGTAAATTTAAATATTTCATTGTCTGCAAAAAAGACATGTCGGGAGCCAGACATTTTGTGAAACTTCTGGGAGCAGTGGATAAGCCAAAGGAAAGCGCAGAGAACTGAAAGTGCAGTGATCCTGACCTGAAACGTAGGTATTTCCTGCATGATTCCCTGACTGGGATGTGTAGGTAGGCCTCTTTTAGGTCTAGGGTGGCTAACCAAACATCCTTGGAGAGCATAGGCAGGCGTTATTGGTCACTGGAGGGTGAGCATTTTAAATTTTGGTATCACCAGAAAGGTGTTTAGAATGGATAGATAGAGGATGGGGCACCATGTGCCCTCTTTTCTGGGTAACAAAGAGTCTGGAGTAGAAACCTTGGCCTATCTGTTCTGCAGGAACACGCTCTATTGCACCCAGAGAGGGGAGTGAAAGGACTTGCTTTTTGGCCTCTACCCACTGGTTTGGGGGAAGATCTGGGAACCCTTTTGGGGTTGGTAGAGTGTGGAAATAAAATTTGTATCCCTGGGACACTGTTGAGGACCCAGCAATTGTCGTTAATGGTGGCCCAGTGCTTGAGTGGAAGGAGAGTTTTCCTCCTAGGGGCAAGAGCAGGTGGGCAGAGGGAGGGGGTGGAAGTGTAAAGTCATTGTGAGCTCTTACCAGGAGGGGGTGGCTTAGCACTCCCTGGTTTTGAAGAGGAGGAACTCCATTGCTTAGATCTCTGCATTCCCTGGGGCTGTTATCGGGGGGCCTGCTTCCCCGGGGTCTGGGCTGAGCAGACCTGGAGGGTGCAGGAAAGGACCAGTGTTTGGAGGGGCAATGCCTACTGAACCTCGGTGGCTGGACCTGCAAGAAGTATTTGTCCGCATAGATTTAGCTTTTTCTTCCATCTTTTTTACGACCTCTTCTGCTTTGGTGCCAAATAAGTTGTCTTTGTGCAAGTGTGCGTCCAATAATTTGGATTTGACATGGTCTGGCAAGGGCTGTTCCTTAAGCCAAGCATGCCTTCTAAGGACAGAACCAGTGACTGCTGCTCTGAAAGATGCTTCTAGGGCATCAAAACTACATTGTAAGGTGTGCTTAGTTTCTTGACTTGCAGAATGCATTATCTCTTGTAACTATTTTCTGCACAAGCAGGAAAAGATGATATTTTTTGTTAGAGGAGTTCCATGGTACGTTGCTGACATTTCAGCATATAGAACTGACAATTTAGTGCTCCAAAAGCAAGAGTAGCAGAGGTGTATACTTTTTTACCCCACCTGTCTAATGCTCAGGAATCCCTATCTGAGGGAGTGGGATTCTTAGCAGAAGTTGCTTTAATTCCTTTAGGTCCTTGAGAGATGACCTCGGGGTCAGCAGTAGAATTTTAGAAAAGAGTCAGGGACTCTACAGTACCAGTCAGATTTTCTGGGAGCAGGAGGGAGGGGTGTCAGGAGTCAAACTGGATTCCATAAAAACATCATCCACAACATCCAAGATAGGAGGAATGACCAGAGGTCTGTGCTGTGGAAAATCTAAGAATTCCCAGTCTCTCTCTTTTGACTGAGGGTAGTCCTGACATTCCCACTGGAAATGCTCCCTTAAGGTATGTAGGGTTTCCCCAAAGGAAAAGTCCTCAGGTGGAGAGGCTGAAGGGATGTATTCCTCTGCATCAGAATCCTCATAAGCAGAGAGGGGTTGCATATCTTCATATTCAGATGCATCAGAGTCATCGGACTTCTGTTCAGATAAAACTACTGAGGACAAATCTCTTTCTTTGGAAGGGGTAGCCTGGCTTCTCCTGATAAGCATTATAAGGTCTTCCGCCATTTTAAGCATTTGAGACTGAGGCAAGAAAGCAGGTGCCTGAGCTTGGGTCGTTTTTTTGGGTGTGGTTCATACCCTGGGCCTTAAACTCTGTAGTTTTCGAAACAGTAAACGTGAAAAAAGTCGGTCTGTGAAGAATCGGTAGTGCAAAGTACTTCCTTGGAAGCTGGTGCCTGCTCAGTGGCTCCGGACCCATCCAAAGTAGAGACATCTGCAGGATCCGATGAAGAGTCACACGGCATATCGGACTCAAGGGTCTCAGTAGCGGTCTGCAAATCCACAGAAGTGGGCATCAAGGGCAGCAAAAGTACCTCACTGAGGACCAGAGAAACGACTACTAGCTTAATGGAAGTGTAGTCAGCAGGTTTGGACCTGTGCGGTCTTATCTGTCTTTATCCTTACATTTTTTCGGAAGATCTGCCGTCGGATGGCTTACCGAAGCCATATCAGAATTACAGGACTGAGTGTGAAAATATCTAGCTACAATAAGGGCCCAACGACACAGTTCTGGGGTTGAACAAAGCACAAAAGCAACAGTGGGGAATGTTGTGGTCTGGGCATAACCAAGTGACACAGTTAAGAATGAAAGTCTTGGTGTGGTATTTACTTTCCACAGGCGAGACAATTGTTAACTTTTTCTAACATCAGTTGGAGCAAGAAAAAAAGTATCCCCAACAGGGTACTTAGCTTTAGAAGACTTCAACTTCAATTCGGAATCGGAAGACTCTGGTAGCAGCCAACTGGCACTCGTGCGAACTGCTTCTGCTTCAGGCTCCTCGGCAAGAAAGACTGATGTAATGGCGTCTGCTGCCTTATTTATACCAGTGACGACCTGACATCAGTCCTGAAGTGACGGCAACCGATGCAGAAATACTAAGCCTCTGGTATTCGGGCCGACTGAGGGCTACCCTGGCAGGGATAACCCAAATGTGATGACTGCAACAGTGAAACACGAAGAACATTAAAAGTTCCCTATTCAAAGAAGAATCTAGAAGATGTCCTCAGGAAGGGCCTGAGAGTGCATCCTTGTACACCTTCCCATAACAGAACCCGTAGCTGCATTTGATGCTATACCAAGTCACCAGAGACATAGAAGCCAAACTTTCACTCAAAATTCCTCAAAACAGATAGTCATTTGGATCAGATACTTCAATGCTCTAAAGCTACCTTCTTTCCTAGTCTATCCAATGCTCTGCTGTCTATCAGAGCAAACAGCATTAGCAGGAGGAAGGAGTTTGAAAAGCTTGTCTGTAGCCATAGAGGACAACCAAGGACCTGCCAGGGGATTCTTGTACCGAAACATTAAATCTTCAAATACTTCAGGCCTTTTAGGAGTTAGTGGCAGAGAGTCAAGAGCAGTGGAAGTAGATGCACAGCCATCAAGAAAGGCTTCCAGGAAAGGAGGAACAGGATCAGAAGCAAGGGTGCCTACTTCTAAAAAAATTGCAATATCTTTTTTTTGCACATCAGAAAAGAATCATCATCTTCCAAAGATTCTAAAATGTCCCTTCATGGGTAGAGGTACTGGGGACAGAAAATGCAGAAGATTGAGGCTTGAGTGCGAGTATGGCCTCAAAAAGACCCTGCGAGGAATGAATCCACTCCTTTTCCTTGGATGTCTAAGGGGAAACATTTTTGGTTTTTTGTTTTTTTTTTTTTTATTATTTCTTTTTTTTTTTATTTCCCCACAACATGCGGTAGTTCTGACCCAATGACCAACTCAGTAAGACACCCTAGTATTTCCTTCCTAAAATTTGCAGAGCACCTGTGGAGCCTTCAGAAATTTTGAGAGTTCCCCCTCCTCACCACTGTTGGTTGTGACATTTTAGATGTGCATACCTTAGACAACATGCCAATCTCTGGCAGGGTCACAGTAGTGGGCATTTGAGAAGGCTTCAGGCATATTGCGGGTTCCAAGACAGTGGGTATGTCAGAGTCTAACTAGGCAGGCATAAAGTTGAGCCTAAGCGTTATGCTTCTTTTGGAAAGGCAGATCATCAGGGGTGAAAGGTCGGCCATCTTAGCTTGAAAAAGGCACAGAGTTTCGATGTAAGTGTTAAGGGATGAAAGTGTCTAAGGTTTTAGGTAAGAAAAACTGGCAAAGTACTATTCTTATAACCATGCTCTGCACTTAAAAGGCACTGGGAGTGGAGATTCTTGCAGGGAGTCTGCCACCTATAGCGACACTTTCCCCTTCTAGCCAACATCTTATAGAGTAGCACCAATAATGAGAAAAAAAAAAACAGGTTCCCCAACAGGACACTTATCTGAACCAGTTGGAGCCAACATTGCGAAGGATGATGCATACAACAGACAGACTGGAAACAGAACTGCACTCTGACTGGCAGCAAGATAGTCAGAGGTTTTACACTCCATCTGCGGCTTAGGCCATACTTTAGATGTACAGCTCTACAGAAGGCTTTGGCATCTATGTTATCTGGTGAGAGAACACAGTTGATAAAATACTGCAACAGTGAATTAAGGAAGGACATGCTTAGTTCCTCTTGCAGCTCAAAGCTGATGGGCTTTCCTGGAGTCTGTCGTTCAGTATATAAGTAGAGTCTTGGTTGTCTACAAGCAGTGAGATAATGCAACCTGTATTCACCCTTATTAGTGTACTGGGGGGACTAGTAGATTGACAGATCGAGTTTGGACTCAAACTATTCTGGGCACGCAGTCTTGGTTAGTCTGGAAAGACTAAGAAAGATCAGATGGGGAGGATTGCATGACAGTTGACAGTTCTGAGGCTGTCCTTGCTGAGGTCACTGCAACTAAAACTGGGTTTTCAAGAAAGGTTGTATTAAGGTCTGCCCCAGCAGCCATTTTAAATGTAGACCAAATAAACTTTTCTAAAATCAAGTTGAGATTCCAAGGAAAAGGGGGATCTTTAAATAGGAGTACCACTGGTAGTAGTAATAGAAATGAAATCTTTATAAAAATGTCAGCTATGTGTACTTATATGGTTGAGAAGCTAAAACCTCTAACAAGTTTGACAAAACTACAGAACAAAAGGGATAGGAGCTATAAACGAACCTATTCCCTGATGAGTAGCCCAGAGAGAAAAAGGTGGTCAGTTTGTCTCTATTTTTTCCTGGTAGTGGATTTCTGGGCTGTAATAAGGACTTGCATCACACTTGGAGGGCAAGAGGATCCATGATCATTAGATGAACTGGAGCACCCATACTATTAGTTTGATGGATTGAATCCAGGTGAGGCTTGCCAGATGGATGGCACAGAAGACCAGAGTGAAGCTTCAGAAGCAAAGGTGTTTTACTCAACTTAAACCAAATAAGATAACATGACTGCAAGGTCAGGTTTCATTTAAATGTGGTTTGCTAGACAAAACTACAGTATTCTCTTTGTGCAAGTCCAGAAATGCAGCCATAAAACAGGCTTCACAATTTTCATAAAGTTTCAGTGAATGCACTTTCAATCAGTGAAAATAACCTTAAATCAAGAATACAGATAAAATGTGCTAACAGAATATGCAGTACAGTGCTGAGTACAAACAGATCTTGTGTAGATGGTATGAGGCTTGGAAACCAAGAGGTATGTAGAAATTTGTATTAGGATATACTTCTGACAGTTTGTTTGGACTTCTGTGCAGAATGTCAATGCACTGCAGTCCTTAGAAGTTTGGCACAGAGTCAGATCAATTATCCAGCATTCTAGAATATTAATCATATTATTCAGGAGGAAAGGAATATGAATGCAGAAGCTAAGGACATAATTAACACTTTTTGGAAACTAAGATTTGACATTCTGAGTACAAAATATATGGACAGCAGGATGAGTGCAGAAGCTACTGACATTAAGATCGGAGTTAGATAATAAAACATTCTTAACTGAACAGTTTATTCAGACTTACTCTGAAAAGGTGCAAGATTTGGTACAAAGGACAGACTGGCAACTGTTCAGCACAGTGTTCTGGGTAATTAAAAGATAGACATTAATTCCAGTTTCTTCCATTTATTTCGAGTTCATTCCAGTATTCTACAGTCCTTTCAATTTTTTTTTTACAGGGGCCACACCTTCTGGAGCCACAGAGGGGCTATGAGAAATGCTGTGGTTCTGCAGCACTTTGCTTTCTGTACGAATCAGAGTAGAGAGAAACTACTTGGCCACTAAAGGCTTAGTGTCTCAATAATGTTGCCCCCTAGGAAGTATGAAGGAGAAAGCTGCTGCTTGGCTTTCCCCAATGGCAGAATTTAGTCAGGCTTAAGGACCACTCGTATGGAAATATCAGAGGACACCTGCTCGGCCTATCGATGAATAATCTTTAACAAGAAACAGCTACTGCTATTGAGTGCTCAACGCACTGGCCATTCTTAGACCCACACTGTTTCCTAACAAAGGGGCATTGTTCCATACCATTGGCACTATTAAATGTGAACTGCAACTGGTCTTGAAATGCTTGCTATGCTAGGAAAACCACACACCTCCAGTATGTTGATCCACAAGGCCTCTTGTCCAGCCCAAGACCCCTGAACCATTTGCACTTAAAAAAAACCCTCCCTGGTGTATGCATTTGCCAAGACTTTATCAAAAGTTTAATCGAATTCAATAAAAGCCGAACTTTATTGATCGATTACGTAAAATATCGAACAACATAAAAAAAAAAACAAATTAAAAAAAAAACTAAATGGCGTAGGTAGGGGGGCTAAATATACCAACTCCGAGACCGCACTACATTGAGGTAAACGGAAATCTCCCCTTACGGAGATTTCAGTTTACCTGCACAATGTTCTACACTTTAGATATTGTCGTGCCGACAATATCAGACTCGATATTGTCATCTTACGACAAAGTGAAATAGACCCGAGGCAAAGAGACAGTCTCCATTCAATTCACTGGATAATCAGAGCAATAGGGTCCTCCAGCTGAGACCACTGCACATAAAGGGTCCACCGCACACCTCAAGAGGAATCTTATTTACAGCACTTAGTGATCTTCGGCAGGGATGCCTTCTGTGTGGCGGCTGCTTGTCCTCCCTGTGGTTGCGTGGGTTTCCTCCTGGTGCTCCTGTTTCCTCCCACATCCCAAAGACATGCTGTAGGCGGACTGGATACTCTATGTTGGCCCTAGGCATGAGTGCATGTATGTGTGTGCCTTCCGTGGAAGGTTGGGTACAGAGCTGGCAACTCAACACCGTAAAACTCCACTGCCAATTCATGAGCAGACAGGTGATCTGCTGTGGCAACCCCTAACCGGGAAAAGCCGAAAGAAGTGAACTGCAGCTATCATAAACCCTAGTACTTTGGTAATAAATGCTATCAGAGAGGGATGGTACAACAAAGACAATTGTAATGAGGTTATTCTGTTTTGTATGACTCTAGCTAGCTTTTGAATACTGTCTAGGTAGCGGCCTATGAATACAAGATCTTGCAAGACATTGAAAGGGACTTTGGGCGTATGAATTGAAGACTGCAATTACAAAAGCTGTAGTCGTCCCATGCAAGTACTAATGGCACTCATGGTACAGACAATTAAGCCAGTCTACCAAATTTGGAAATATTCAGATTCGTGGTAGCACAAGGTGAGCTGCAACTACTGCCATGCACTTGGCAAACACCTTGAGGTTGAGTTATGGTGAGCTCAAACAGCAAGGCATTGAACTGCATGACTGGCTCCCAGACAAAAGTACAAAACTACGTCTCCATCACCTTTATTTGCAAATTGGCATCTTGGAGATTTGAGCACATCCTTCCTTGGAATGGCTACAAAGTGACCACCAATAACTTAGCTTTACCTGCATCCTGGCTTAGACCATCAAGATATGGAACTGGCCAGAGGTCCCCTGTATTCTTGATTTATTCTAAATTTTTTAGCCCCCCCACAAACCCTTTCTGAGCAACACATTCTTCCGTGTCAGAGCCATGGTTTTGGATTTGGAGGTGCTCATTTTCAGTCCAATGCTTCACATTCAGTAGTGAGGTGCTTCAGTAACTACTGCTCTGTCACTAGAAGGGAAACAGGACACAGACAAATATGCTGTGGGGTGCAAAAAGCTAGTGTTCAGGCTCCAACCTGCATGATCCAGATTTCGTTAAACTTGCCACACAATTTCCATCTATGGTTCAAATATGCTGTCAGCTATTATTTGAAACTACATATGGAGTTTAACACTACACTGTTAACTAGTGTAACTAATACAAGAAATAATGTATACAATCTGCATATTTGAATGTCTTACGGTCAGTAACAGCTTGTAAATTAATTAGTCTTGCATGTTTAACAGGACAATACACAGCAATTTTTTTTTTTTTTTTTTGCACATACCATACGTTTGAGAATTTAACAGCCTCTGTGCCCAGGCTGTGGCTGAAAAGGGCATTATGACCAGTCCAATTAAACAGAAATAAACCAGGATGCTAAAGCAGCCAGCCAGGGAGTGGAGTGACTAATGATGCCTTGCCCATCTACCAGAGAAAAGGACTGCTCAATCCACCATGCCACTGACTTTAGTGAAAGCTAGGAGAACACACTTGGTAAACAATAGATCAGACTGGAAACTATCATTAAGCCGCACTTCTTGTAGGTGCAGTGATGTAAATTGAAGTACATATGTTAAACAGGTCCAACACAATCCTCTTTGGTGGTAGACTAAAGCATAGCAAGTCTGAAGAAAAGGGGGCATAATCATGAACAATTCTGGCAGCCAAATGAATGACTGCCCCTCCCAGTCAGACAATGGTGAGGAAAAACAAACATCTGCAAGCAGTCGCAAATCTCACATCTCAGGCTGCATACTCGCCAAACCACACCTGCATGTTGATTATCCTTTTATGAAAGTCACAAACACCCTTGGTAAAATACTATGCCCATCTTTAGTGCATTTAGCTTAATGCTGAAAACAGCTATAACTCAATTCAGACAGATACAAAGATATCCAGCAGTAACTTCAGAGACGCTAGAAAAGAGATGCCACTCTTCCTGCGCAAGCACAAGGAGAGCACCTCCAACAAGACATTCAGGAGGTGCGCTGTTGCATGTTTTTTTACAAAGAGAGCACCTCCCACAAGATATTCAGAGAAGTGCTGTCGTATACTTTTTCTAGGTCTAAAAAAACTCAAGGACAGCAGAACCTGAACCCCCTTGACCACTCCAATATCCATTTAAGGAGAAGAGGAAAAGTTGGTGCAGTGTCCTACAGCCACGACAAAATCTGTACTGATCATCCTTAACCACAGGTGCAATGTTTGGATAAGATTTTCCTTCTAGTATCCTGTGATGGCCTTTCCAAGGATTGGGGGGGGGGGGGTCCTAAGGAGTGTAGTCCTCCTGTAACTGGAGCACAATCTCTTATCCTTTAGTGTAGTCCTCCTGTAACTGGAGCACAATCCCTTATCCTTTTGTAAGAGACTATCAACCACCCTGAATTTGACAGCCCAGAGGTTCTACTCCCAGCTTTCATTTATCAATCAACAGGTATATTTACCTTAATGCAAACAATGTGCAGTGCTTACAAGCAGTTTTAGACAAATCTCACTTTTGCAATCTTATCTTAAAATTAGCTGATGCAGAGAACAGAAACTGACCCAATCCCACAAGTTCCTTATAGTGTGGGCTCCTCAGACAGACAGAGCAACTGAATTTAACGCTGTTGCATCAAAATGAGATTAGTTTTTTCAAACCTGGACAACGTCCATCTCCCTTCAGAAGACCTTACCAGTAGCAGTCAGGCCATCCAAAAATCATTCCATAGTCTCTGTAGACTCCTTCCACACTCAGGCCTCCACTTCAGAGACTGCCATTAATGCTGCCTTCCAGCCCTGTCAATCCCAATAATTATGTTTGAAGACACTCAGCCGCCCCCCCCCCCCCCCCCACACACACACACACACACACACTAGACAGAAAGCCTCAAACTTTATGGTAAAAAAGCACCACACTTTGTCCTTTATTGCTGGTATCCACCAATGAATCTATGGGACACCAGCAGGACAGCACTGGCTACCTTTTCACTGCAGTTTTCACCCACTGCAACTACTGAAGATTTCAACAAGGTCCATTCAGACAATTTCCCAGACCTCTTCTAATGTAAGGGAGAAGCTCGTCCAGAGGTGCAACATTACTTCATTCTCCACATAACAAATCTGTTAAATAGTTTTAAAACACCTCACTACCCAGGGATCAGCACTGCCCTTGACTACAGTGTCAATGGCTTGACTGACTTGTACTTGGATCTGAAGCTGTTAACTTCTGACCAAATCTGCTCAGATACCAACTAAATGTATTTGCAGCCTTGTATTTAGACATTGTGGCAGTTATCTACAATCCATGACCACACTATCTGGTACTCCAGTATACAGTTCACCAGATGGATGAAAACTGGGCAGCTCTTCCTTCTGGTCTCACTTCTCCAGGTATCTCTACCAGTTTCCAATGAACTTTGACACTTCCACTGAAATCTGCTGCATCCAGATGAGGTAGAACTGAAGTTTAACACTGTTCCTGTGGTCTCTAAAGTGCAGACTACACTGAACAGCCATTAGGTACGCAGATGTACACATACGGTTTCCAACTCAAAGCTGTATGGAAGTAGTCCTTAACAGTTTCAGAACTAAAGAAGCCACCCCAAGTCAAAGTCTTGCTCTAGAAACCAATGACATCTACACTTAGCCTGGCACTTTTCAACCTTCTGTAATCTATGAAAAGACATGGCAGCCATGAATTTTTCATCTGTATCTAACTGAAAATATATTTACGGCTAATTTCAGCTACCAAAGTAATGTGCAGGATGATAAAGGTAGTGTGGGTGGGGGGGGGGGGGGGGGCATTATAAAAACGTACCTATTGAAGAGTGCATGCTGCTACTGTATATTACAAAAAATGATTGGTGGTAGGGGGTGAGAAAGAGCAAAAATAAGTCAGTGCAACTGCCATGGGAAGTTGGAGAGAAAGGTATTAGTGAATCAGTGTATAGCCACTAATGGGACAGGGGGAAAAATGAAGAGTTAAGGGATACCATAAAAGTATGTGGGGGAGAGGGAGCTCCGGGAGGGATAAAAGTGGTTAAACTGATGGTGTTGCTATTCATAACTTTCAAGTGCAGATTAAAATCAATGGCAGTATGGCTTGGCGAGATGCAGGTGGTGGGCAAAAGATTTATATGGACAGGAAAGTAGGATTGGGATGGAATGGCTGACAACAAAGTTGAAAGAAAATACAGGTAATCCCAGAGTTTAGGTGGCTTGCAGTGATGGAGACCAACACAAATGTTAAGGTAACATAACTTCTCTAATTTCTCCTAATCTTTTGGGTTTCTAATACTATGAAGGGAATGGACCCCATTCCTAAGTCAAAACATGATTAAAGTTCATGACATTAATACTGTTTCAATCTTTGTCAGCCAGAAGTGATCTTCGTAGCATCCTCAGTGTGCCCAGTAATGACTCCTCCTGCAAATCGTAAGGATTTACATGCATTAGCAGCCTAAACATGATTATGAATTCTTTTTTAGAAGACTCATTGCTCCTACTACAATTGGAACTGTGTGGGTATTTTTGTTTCACATTGCTCTCATTTCTGCCTGCAAATCCAGATATTAAATGACTGTCTCTCTGTACACAAGACACTAGTCACTGGGTGTAGTGATTTCAAATAATCAATGCTACTTTTGTCTTTTTTTCATGGACTGCTATATCTGGCTTTCTCGCATCTGTCTTTTTGAATTGTTGGAAATGTGTGATCCCATGTGATGTATACTTCATCTTCTATTATGCTTTGTGGCTCATGTTTCCAGTGTTTTTTAGCTACTTCAATATTATAATGTTTGCACAATCCCCAGTGCAACAGTCTTGCCACATTATTATACCTTTCTGTATACAGTCCTTCTGCCATTAGTATATCACAACCAGCAACAGGGTGTGCAACGGTTTCCAATTCCATTTAAAAAAACTGCATTTGTCTGTTTCTGCCACATGTTCAATGGGCTTTGTAAACCAACCTGCACGTAGCCCACTATCTTGGGCCAGACCACCAATATTAACCTTTCATCTTTTGGTATGAATTCGCCTCTCCTTAACCATTCCTGTATTTGATCCTGATAAACATGAGGTTCTTCCAAGAGTTTATACTTGCAACTATATTTATGCATTTTCCACATTTCTTGGCTTCTCATCTGATCATATACCTTGTATTCTCTTTTTTTGGCATATTCAGTTGCTGCTTGATTTTTATTTACTTCTGGTTTTTGATTTCCATTCCTGCTGGACGCCGATATGCTTCTACTAGACTAAGAAGGAAAGTCATCTTAGATTTATTCTCATGTTTCAAAACTTTCACTATATTTGGGTCTTGTGAGGTCAGTAAATATGTATCTAGTCCCACAATTGCAAATCTGTACATGTAATCAATATCCAGTAGGCCCACACCTCCTTTGCAACGGGGAATATATAATTTTGGTATTCAATATGATAAGCATGAGGCATCCTTGTTATCCTTTCTAATCTATCCAACACCTTTTGGGGCCAATCACTCCAAAACTAAGTTAGGACAAAGGCAAATTGGTTTATAGCTTGAATTTTGTTCCTAGATGTCAATGCTCTTTTCAGGATTAATTTAAGTTTCCAAAATATTCCTTACTAAGTTTTATTTGCATTTGTTCAGGTTTTACTGTTGACCCTTCATCAATTCCCACATATTTATACACCCCTCTTGCTCAAGTTCTTGTATCACATTCTTGTCCCAAACTGTTTTCTTGGTACTGCAGTTTTCCTGCTTTAAAGGTTGCTTTTGCACATTTATCAAGACCAAATGAAATTCTTATATCATCTGAAAATTTTGACTACTTGCAGTTGTGCTTTCAGTTCCTCATCTGATGAGCTATGCAGTTTTAAATCATTGACAAAGACGATGAGAAGTCTTTAGACTTTGTTGTTGCTTTCTGAGAACTAAATTACAGCCATGACCTAATCTATTAAGCAGACAGTTTAATGGATTATGGGCAAGGCAAAGTAATGCTAACAGTCTCACCCTGGAATACCCCCCCCCCCTGGATTTTTATCCCTGGAATAATAACTTGCCCTTTATCATGGCTTAGTGGTTTCATGGTCACTGCAATGTAGTTTCAGTGTAGAATGTTATCTTCTATATTTTTCAAGCACTCTTATCCATGAAGGTGGGATACTGTAAAATGTTTTTTTGTAGTCAATCCATGCCATAACTCCAGATTCACCTTTTTACAGTTCTCCACTATGACTAACAAATGATCCTTTGTTCCATATGACTTTCTTTTATTGCCATTTTCTTCTATTTCCATAATAGAGATTTCTTCTAAATGACTATAAACTCTGTTGGCATCAATTCCAGTGTACAGTTTACATGTCGTCGGAAGGCAAGTTATTGGTCTAATTTTTAGGGTAGTTTGCAGGTTCACTTTCAAGCAGAAGCAATGTTTTTCCTGTTAGCCAGGTTGGTGTGTTCCATAGTTCTTACTCATGGCTAAATCTTAGTGTAAATATGTTAACACTTTTAACCAGAAGTTAGGTACTGCATCTGGGCCTGGGGTTTTCCAATGAGAGGCTTTTCTTAACTTGGTTTCAATTTCTCTGGCTGCTACTTCATCCAATTTCATATCCTGCACCTTTAAATTTCTTATTCTTTTACTTCTATTCATTTAGCATCTTTATGTTCACATGATCTTCATAAATACTTCTCCAAAATGTATCCATTTCTTTTTTTTTTTTTATATGGTCTTTCAATTGCTTTGACCTTGTTTCCCAATTCGTTATTTAAAAACTTCTGTGGGTCATCAATAAATTGCTTATTTTGTACTCATATTTATATGTGTATCTTCTATGTTTTTCTGCCTGTGCTAATAGTTTTAGTTTATTTGCGAACGAGCATGATAAATCCTGATCCACTGTAATACTACACATTGCTTTCATCACATCCCAGTATTTTTGTTGATGTTTTCCTTTTCTATACTCTAACTGTGACACTTCTGGTTTTAATTGCTTTATAAAAGTTCTCTATTCGATACTTCCATGATGGTATTCAATCTCTCCTTTACCTTACTACTCTCCTCTGCTACTAATTACAATCAAGCAACTCTTCTCTCAGCTCATTTTCTTCTAAAAAAAAAGGGTACTTTTTTGTTCATTTTCTGCGGGCATTCTATAGAAAGTTCATATAGCAACTGCCCAGTTGCTTCCAGTTCCACTGATGTCTCCTTAATTTGGATGTCTTTTGCTCTATCCTGCTATGGCGCTTTCCTAGTTTTGAATTTCTACACTAAATCCTTCACTTTGCAGGTACTCCACAGTTTCTGTTTTTAACTTCTCCATTACTATCTTTTCTACTTTTCCTCTTATTTTTTTTTATTGTAAAGTTTTCCATGTTTGGATTCCTTTTGTCTGTATCTCTTCAAATATCTTTGGTGCTGCTCTTTTTATTGATTAGTTTTGCTTTCTCCTTTGTATAATTATCACACCATATTAAATCTCTCTTTCCCATGTCCATATTTCTTCTTCATATGGCTCCTGATCTTCCTGTTTCTCCTTATTCTGGGAACTTGTGATGTAACCTGTGTTAGACCTTCTACACCAAATCCTCAACTTTGCAGGCATTCCATAACTTCAGCTTTTATTTTTTTTTATTTTTAACTTCTACTTTACTAATCTTTTCTACATTCCTGCTTTGTGATATTTTATTGTGAAAGTTTCCATAACTGGATGGCTTTGCCTGAATTTCTCTGAATATCTTCAAGGCTTCCTTTTTTGTATTGATTAATTTTTTTTTGTACTCTGCATAAATATTAAACCGTATCACATTCATTCCCGTGTCCATATTTCTTTTTTATACTTTTCAAAAATCACTAGGTTTTGTGGTTTATATTTTTGCACTTCCAGAGATGCTTCTTTTTCCAAACAGTTCAAAGTTTGGTCTATATAATGCTTTTCACAAATCTGTTGCATTAATGAACACAAATTTTTATTTGAAGCTTCTGACAGTTTTTCTTATGGAAGTATTTTTCTTTCCTCCAATTTCTCTCAATAGTTTTGTATATCTTGTGTCTGGAAATTCTGGGCTTAGTAACAGTACACAATTTCTTATCCTCAATAGTCAACTCTATCATCTTTATGGCTCTTCTTTGACCTATCAGTTTTTGTGATTTTTGTGGACTTCTACAAAGGGGGGGGGGGGACATCCCCCCTGGGCCTGGCCCCATGTTTCCATATCTTGAGAATTCTACACTAATATTTCCAGTCCTGGTACCAGTGCGCCTACCAGGATTGGGCACTTTTTTATCCTGGGTCTTGTGTACCCAGCTATCTTTAATTTTTGGCAGACTTCTGTCCGTAATATATACTACATAAAATACAGTCTATATATCAGTGTGATCTTGGTGAAATTTTGTGAAAAACAGGGTCCACCTCATGAAGGCACTCACCAAGACTTGAGGATGAATTCAATTTCAGAAATACTACTCTCCTCTGCTTGCTGACTTCTCTCTCCATTCACTACAGTGAGAGTGAAGAGGTGAGATAGGAGAATAATGACAAAAGGAAAGAATGGAATTAAATGGGAGCAAGAAGTAAGATTGGGTAAGAGGACCCACAAGGAGCTAGGATTAGATGATATGAGTAAGCAGCAGCAAGCATTTAGGAAATGGGAAGAAAGAGGGACACACACACACACACACTAATACTATAGTGTATGTGGGACAGACAGATGCACACACCAGGTACGGGGGTGGGGGGAGCAGTAGACAATCTTTAAGTTAGTTTTTGGGAGATGACCGCAGAAAACTGGCTATTGTTTAGCGAAGTGATCAGGACTGTAGACTTGGAAAACAAAGAGGAAAGGACAGAAGAAAAAAAGGTAAGAATTAAGTGATATATGACTATGGACACAAATATAAAAGGACAGGGCAAATTTACAAGGATTTGGGGGGGAAGTAAACAAGGTGATTAGGTTTAGAAAAGCATATAAAAGGATAACATAGAAAACAAAAAAATTAGATGAAGCATGGAAAATACCAGATTAAAAGGTATCAGACCCAGTACACATGAGCTTATTACTTACTGACATTTGTGGACCAGGAAAGTCTACTGGATCAAGGGATCCATTTTCAGTAGAGCTTGTTCCATTGGCTGTACAAAACTCAAAACATTATGAGAAATGGGACAGTGGAAGATGCAGAAAAAGTAGATCTTATTCATACTTAGTTGGGATGCAAAGTAGGGCATAAACTGCTGTAAGAGGTTGAAGGATGGCCGTTTGCTGATTAGAAGTGATGAACGGCAGGGGGGGTGGGACAGGGACATAAAATGTGAGCCATCAATGGCAGGTTGAAGACAGAACTAGCTAGAATGTTGAAAGTAAGACATTAGTCAAGTGCAGGCAGACAGAATAGGATGAAGGGGAAAAAAACAGGTAGCAAGAACAGTGAAAGTCAGAAAAAAAGATTTAGTGGTGCAAGGATGGAGAGGCAGAAAGAAGGGAGAATAGCAGAAGACAAGTGTTATGTCAAAAATGTGTTGGCTTACTGTAATGAAAAATGTGTCAAGCTATATGGTTAGAATACAGTGTGGTTATTAAAAGATTTACAAATGAAATGTCCACTGCACACTTGTGCAATATCCTAGACCAGAACTTCCGCAGATGCTACTCAGAAACCGGTCACTTTCTAGGACACCTTACCTGGGAGCAGTGCAGGGAAAAAAGTTAAACATCCACTTGTGTGGATCTGAAGCTGATCAGAGTGGTCCACCATCCAGTTCAAAGAGGAATGGGGATGTACACTGTCCTTCGGGTCATCCAGGATAGACAGCTACTTCCCACCACAGCGTTACAAGTTCCCCATTTGCTGCACCACACTACAATAAATGCACTTGAAGGCTCAGAGTGCCTGAATCAGGGCAACCAATCACCTCTTTACATTTATAGGCTTATTTCCTTTGCACTGCACCCCACAATTTGTACACTGCAGCCTTTTGAGTTTGTTACGTCTGTTTGAAGGGCACGTGGATTCAGCCCAATTTGGGTGAATTTCTAGCTCTTTGGAAATACAGGTATCTCCTCCAAGGAGGGGGATGGTAGTCCAGGTGTTTCAAGTACCATGGGAGGCTTTTCATGAACAAACAAGCAAAAGGGACAAGGAAGGGAAGGGAAGAGACGGTACCATCAGAATTGTGGAGCCATGAATACCACTGCCCCAAAATATTCCCTAGCTATAGCCACCATCTCACAAGCCCTCTGCTGGAACCGAGCCAGAACGTCCGTCTAAAGGGGGATGGTTGCAGGAATTCAAACACTGAGGTAAAATCTGACTTTGGAATGTTGAAGGAAAACCCCAAGTTTTGCAGAGTCCACAGCGAATTGCACAATCCTCTCCAAGGATCCTACCCAAGCAGGGTGAAATGTGAATGCCCTTCATTATGCAATAAGCCATAGACAAATGTGCATGGCCTTAATGGAGCCAAGCAATTTAAAAAAAAGAGCAAGGCGGCAAACAGATTATGGGAGCCACCTGCTTTGAGTCAAAGAACACAAATGGCCCCTATTAAAGGAATATATGAAAGAAGACATGGTTTTGGATCCAGGGCAACCATCAGGGGCTGAGGGAAAAGGTAGGCATTTAACAATGACATGTTCAAGATGGGCCTCCACAAACTCTGCTTTCTGGGTAACAACGGAACTTTAGCAGAACACCCTGTTCTGATCATATTTCATTGGAGATTCTACAACTTTTGTAATGTAAGCTCCTGGCCCTTTGGTACAAGTGGAATGCCAGATGTTTTTGGATTTAAGTACAGTTGTGTTAGGAACTTAAAGATCTAAGTCACTAAGAGATCTCGGAGGCAAGGAAATAACTGGTGAGAGAAGGTGCAGGACAGTTGAATTAGGGTCCTCACACTCACAGCAACTACACGATAGGAAAGACGAGATGGGGAGAGAAATGGGACAGCACTAGGTAATACAGTCAAATACCTACAAATATGGAAAGTAGGTGAATATTAATGTACATTTCAGTTAGTACTGGGGACTCAGAGCTCAACAATTGGGGGTAGCAAGGCCCTGAAAGGGGTTTGTAAAGACCAAAAATTTTAGGATGGTTACACCACCACCACACATGGCCTTAGAATCAACAGATAAAATGGTAGCATTTTGAGACGTTAAGGACAGACTAATCAGGCTTAGAAAAGCAATGGCAGCAGCTGCAGTGCCCTTAGTGGACAGACCAACATGACTGTGGATAGTTTAAAAAGAAAAAAAAAAGAAAAGACGTAAATATTCTCTAACCATTTAGATATGGCTTGCTTATTCAGAGTTCCCCTCCCTGTGTCTAACAAAGACAACTGGCTTGATTTCTTAATCTGTTTAGTTTGGTCCAAACAAGAACATAGGAACATACTAGACAAGCAGTTGCAGGGACCATAAGATGCTTTGTCATATACACCTTTACAGCAGACGTTTCACTTAATAGTGCTCACCTCCAAAATCGAGCAAGGTTGTACATGATCATCCTGGTGTAAACTGGTAGCCACCTATCAAGACTAGCCTTAAATGGTAGCCAATTTGGCCTGTAGTGGTAACCTATTCCATAGGCTAGGAATATGTTGACTTAGGAACCAATCTCTCTCCAGCATGCCTTTGGTGTAGACTTAGGTCCTTAATGAGTGCGTTTGTAGAGCCACTGGTTTTGCAAAGAAATAGGATGTCAAATAGGGCAATCTTTCATGTCTCAAAAAGCAAGACAGGTCACCAAGCTACAACCTGTAGATTGCGCAGTTTAAGGAGAGTCGTGCAAATCAGGGTAGCCAAAACATTTAAGACCTTTAATTTGCTTGGTTAGAAATCTTTAGGGCCTTTGCAACTGAGAATCAAAGGGGACACTGTATTCAATGATGGGTTTGAAAAGGGAAGGGTACAGTGGTAGAACTTGAAGATAATCCCTTGAAAAAAATTAAGGATTTTCTGTCTATGGTGGAAACACGATAACGGACCATCTTCCACACAAGTACCTAGGCCGCTTATGACCATACTTGAAAAGGAACAGCATTTATGACATATGAAAAGTTGGAGCAACTTTACTGCCAAATGCTCCCATGCTGCATTTTTCCATTTATACAGTTTTCGATGCACTTAGTACCTGCACATCCCTGCCAGTGCTGGAGTTGTTTTGTTATCGGTGAATGTGTGGATAACAGTGCCTTCATTCATCAGCAAATTTGTCAACCACATTTCTGGGATGCTGACTTGGATGTCTGCAAAATGCCAAACAGGAGATGGCCTTGAACAAATTTCTGTGGCATCCCACTTGTTACAATTTAAAATTCAGAAAGGGATCCAGCAACTTTCACAACTTGGGATCAACTGGATAGCCAATCGGTACTCCAGTGGACGATGTACAGGGATTTACATCAAGCCCATCCTTCAATAATATCAGCATAAGGGTTGTCTCAAAAGCCTTGGCCAGGTCATAAGCAATATGCATAGGTCATAAGCAATATGCATAGAATGATCGACAGCAACTACAACCTTTTCAAAGACCTGCCCTTCACAAAACCAAACAGATTTATCGAAATCACTTATGTTGCCTATATCTACAGAAATGACTTCTGCTAGGATACATTCCATGGCTTTGCATAAAAGGTCTATAAAATTACTTCGCTCTATAGGAGGATGACCCTTATGTATCACATTGGTGGTCCTCCAAGCATCATGAACAAATCCTGTAAATAGACAGAGGTTCTACAGTTTAAGTAGAGGCTGAGGCACTGCATACCGATAAGAATGCAGCCTGGTACACTGTCCAGTCCCATGAACTATTTTTAAGCTTTTGACAAAGATATTAAGACTTATTCTAAAGTGATTTTAGGGAAAAAATTCTCACGGACAAATTTGGGGAGGAGGGGTAAAAGTTGGCATTAAATTTACCTGCTAATACAGTCGCTATATCCTTGGGGGTTAGGATAGGTGATATTACGGATGTGCTCAGTGCATTGTTGAGCATCACTCCTTAACTTTTCTGACAAAACTTAAGATGTGCAGTTTCCTTTGGGATCTGTAGCAATAAGAAGTTATGTACCTACCATAACGTTCCATGTTAGTTGTCTTCATCTCGCCTTCTTTCTTGCTGGATGGGGGTTCGGAGCCGACTCGGCCTTTTTACTAAAGCTCGAGAGCTATTTACCGACTCGAGGCCTCCCCTTATCCCACAATGCTAGGCGTCAGATATCCAGATCTCGTTTGGAAAAGCTAACACCATGGAAAAAAACACACTAGTTCCCACCAAAGGTTTACCTACAGTGCTATAAACAGAGGAGGACGAAACCTAAAAACAAGGTCAACCGTAGGAAGAAGGCCTCAAAAGGGATTCTTCTCGGTCCTAACCAGGCTAGGGGGATGGAGGGTGGGACGCAAGAAAGAAGGCGAGATGAAAACAACTAACATGGACCGTTATGGTAGGTACATAACTTCTTAATGTTAAGTTGTCTAGCTCGCCTTCATTCTTGCTGGATGGGACAGCGTCCCTAGCACCTTAGCCCTGGGTGGCTCATCGAAACAGACTCTTGAGCACAGTGGAACCAAAATCAGCTCGACTTCTGGAGGCCATATCCAACATGTAATGCGAAATGAAGGTATGAGGAGTGGCCCATGTTGCTGCAGAACAAATAGATTCCATAGGAAGTCTAGCCTGAAAAGCTACCAACGTAGCCAATGCTCTGGTGGAATGAGCTTTTAGTTTTGACGGAAGTTCTTTACGTCTCAGTTGGTAGATCAAGGTAATAATAGAGGCCAGCCACCTGGACAAGGTTACCTTAGAAACTGGCAGGCCCTGCTTCCCCTCAGCATACGACAGGAAGAGTTTATCTGATTTTCTTGACTGCTTGGTCCTATCCAAATAAAAACGCAACTGCCTGTGAATGTCCACATAGTGTAACTTTTGTTCAGCTCCATTTGAATAATTAGGAAAAGACAGGAAGATCAATAGCCTGATTGAAATTTGTCTCCGAGGGTATTTTGGGCAAAAAGGAAGGATTAGTCCCGAGTGAAACTCTATCTTTGTGGAAAAATAAGATATGGAGGGTGAACACAAAGGGCTTGAAGTTCCGATACTCTTCTGGCCGAGGTGATGGCTACTAAGAAGAGAGTCTTCCAGGAGAGTAACTTTAAGGAACAAGAAGCTGCAGGTTCAAAAGGAGGGAGAATCAATGAAGTTGATATAAAGTTCAAATCCCACGGAGGGGGGGAGGATCTTTAACCGGGGGTCTAAGTAACATAGTCCCTTTAAGAAAAGCCTCACAAAGTTTGTGGTACATGATACTGGACTCTTGATAGGCTAACGTGAAAATTTGCGATAGCAGCCAATTGGACCCTAATGGTGGCAGCTGAGGAACCTGCTCGAAAAAGTTCCGCCAAAAAATCTAAAACATTATGGACAGGGGCTGTAAAGGGGTTTATCTTCCTAGCCTCTGCCCAGAAAGAAAAACGTTTCCCCTTACTAGCATAAGTCTTTCTAGTAGAAGGTTTGTGCGAAGAAAGTATGATTTCGCGCACTGGCTGAGAAACATGTGGAAGCCTGGCTAAGGTTGGAAGTGGAGCAACCAAGCCGTGAGGTTGAGAGAGTGAAGGGATTGGTGCAGCCCGCCTGACTGATGGATCAAGGGGTCTGGCACTGGGTCCAGATTCCAGGGCTGCTCCAGCAGGGGACAATGCAGGAATGGGAACCAAATTTGTCGAGGCCAGTAAGGAGAAATGAGGATCATCCTGGATCCCAAAGCGGTCGCTTTCTGAATCAGTTTTGGAATTGAGGGAAAAGGAGGGAATGCATAGAGCAGACCCCGGGGCAAATCGTGAACTACAGCGTCTCTGGGGGGGGATGGCCTGGGAGGGGGAAGAGAGTGAAGAAGTCGCTGCACTTGCTGTTGAGAGGGGTTGCAAAAAGGTCGCAGCAAGGTTGACCCCATCTGCGGAAAATTTTCTCCGCTATTAACTGATTGAGAGACCACTCGTGAGGCATAAGGATTGCTCTGCTTAGTCTGTCCGCTATGACGTTGGACTTCCCGGGGATGTGCGTTGCTATCAGAAACCGTTGAGAGGAGATCACCCACTGCCAGAGTCTGAGTGCTTCTCGACATAAGGGATAGGACCTGGTTCCGCCCTGCTTGTTGATGTACCACACTACCAACATATTGTCTGTCTGAACTGCAATAATCCCAGTAGGTAGAGAGTCCTGAAGAGCTTGCAACGCTAAAAGTACCGCTATCATCTCCAAGACGTTTATGTGCAGATGGTACTCTAGGAGCTGCCAAGTGCCCTGGACAGTCCTGCCCTGAAAATGCCCCCCACCCACCCGATCAGGGAGGCATCCGTTGTCACCGTGGCAAACGGAGGAGGAAGTACAACCGGTCTGCCCTGAAAAACTTGAGGGGAGACCATCCACCAAGAAAGGTGGTCTTTGCATGATTGGGTGATTATTATGTTGTGAGACATCGGAAGCTGTTGAAAAGACCATTGGGTAAAAAGCATCCATTGAAGAATCCGCATGTGAAAACGAGCCAGGGGAAGTAATGTGATTGCTGCTGCCATGAGACCCAAGGTTTTCAGTACAAATCTGGTCTGGATTCTCTTGCACTGTAGTAACGTTTGAACATGTCGGCGAATGTCTAATACTCTTTCTAATGGAAGTTTTGCAGACAGTTCTTTTGCGTTTAATATGGCGCCTATAAAGGTTATAGACTGACAAGGTGACAACGCAGACTTTTCTAAGTTTATGGAGATACCTACCTCTGAGCAAGTTTGGATGGTATAATCCCTGGCTCGGATTAGCGGATGCCTGGTGGAAACAGTTAGGAGCCAATCGTCTAGATATGGAAACACCTGGAATCCTCACCATCTCAGGTGAGCCGTAACCACTGCCATGCATTTGGTGAACACCCTGGGGGCGGTGGTGAGACCAAAGGGCAGGGCTCTGAATTGATAGTGACTGGCTCCCAGCCGGAAGTGGAGAAACCTCCTGGAGCATCTATTCATTCTGATATGGTAGTACGCATCCTGAAGGTCTATGGAGCACATCCAAATGTCCAGACCCAAAAAGGGCAGAATGGACTGAAGCGTGACCATCCGGAACTTCTTTCTTTGAACAGATTTGTTTAACCTGCTGAGATCCAAAATGGGTCTCCAGTCCCCTGTTTTCTTTGGTACCAAAAAGAACCGAGTAAATCCCGGATCCTTGCTGGTCTGCTGGGACTGGCTGGATTGCTCTTTTTTCTAGCAGTTTTGAAATTTCTAGTACTGCTTGTTCCCTTAGACCGGGTGGAACATCTGGAAGGGACCTGTTTGTATAGGGGTGTGGACAAAGGGGATTTTGTAACCCTCGTATATGATAGACTGTATCCATTTGTCTTGTGTGAGGAGTCGCCAGGCTTCTGGGTACAGTGACAATCTTCCCCCGACTGCCTCAGAGTGGACAGTCGGGCAGCCCCTCAGGGGTGCTGAAAGGGTTTGTCAGAAAAAGATTCCCTGCTACCCTGATTTTGCGGACCCCTCTGCCCCTCGGGCGGCGTCTGTTGTTCCCTCCTCTGCCCCTGGAGGGAAACTCACCACGTGTGTCAGGCACGACTCCTTGGGGTTTGCAAAACCACATTTTCCCACTCTTCTGACCTTTAGGGTATGGTCTAGGAGTAGAAAAATGGACTCCCACGGCAGAGAGAGTCTTGCCTTCCTGCTCACACCTGGTAAGGGTATCCTTCACCTGTGGACCGAACAAAGACGAACCATCGAAGGGGGTATTGGTGAAGGACGCCTTAAAGGGGTCAGCAAAGTTTGCATCCAGGCAGGTCTTCTCAAAGCCACGCCTGTGCCTGCGGCTTTACTCGCCCCATCGGCTGCATACGAAATGAGCCGCATGGAGGAGTTGACTATAGAATTAAGGGTCGCCAGCTGGGAGTTAATCTTTTCCTGAGACCCTACAGCAGATGGATCCTGAAGGGTATTATCCAGTTCCTTGAGGAGATCTCTCTGAAGGTGGGTGAAATGGCACAGACAGTTCAGCGACCTTTTCCATGCGGTCGCTGAAGAGAACATCCGTTTCCCTTACATGTCCATTGTCCTAGATTCTTTATTAGGTGGATGGACAGGCACTGAAGGGTCAGCCAACTCCTTCTTAGTGGCTGCTGCAACCACCATGGCATCAACAGGGACACCCTTTGTAAGAAACTGTTTTGTCGGACGGGGCTGTAATGAATTTTGTGGGCCTGCGGGGAGTTGGTTCCACTGTGTCCAGGGCCGCCCATGCCTTCCGAGCCACTACTTCCATGAGCAGGTCGAAAGGTGGAGACACCCAGGAGGTGGAAGGGCGAGAACCAAACGCGTCCAGATACACAGACTCATCCTCAGAAGGGTTGAGGGCGGTCCAGTTCCCTCTCTGCTTAAGGATCTCAAGGATGTCTGAAAAGGAGACATCCTCAGAGGGGGACCTTGGGGACCCTTCCGAATCCTCCAAGTCGGTGTCAGAGGTGACCGACTCGGGGGAGTCAACATGCTTCCTCTTACATTTTCTCTTCCGAGGGGGCTCCTCCGAGAGATCAGGGGAGGCCTCTGAAGAGGAAGATGCACCCAATGGGGCTACCTGGAGCGCTTGTTCTCCACTCTTGCGGTCAGGAGGGTGAACAGAGACAGACGCAGGCACCATGGGGGGAGGAGCCGAAGGGGTCGATCGCGGAGCCGACACCGGAGTCAGCACACTCCTCATGACCTCAAAGGCGCCCCTATCAGGCAGAGAAGAGGGTCCCCACTCCGAAGAGACGTGAACCCCTCCCGGCACCGAGAGGGACGGCTCTGAGGCCGATGTCGGGGCCGAGATCACCTGCGCAGAGGCCCCGAGAGGGAGAACGGGGTCGGACAAGGGTCCAATGCCACTCACCCCCTCGGAGCCGACGAGGGAGTCTCGGCGCCTGGATCCCTCCAAGGACGGAACCAATGAAGAGATCGGAGTCGACGAAGGAGCCGAAGGGTGGGGCATTGACTCAGACGTTCCAAGCCCCAACAAGCTCCGGCTCCGAACACGGTAGTAGAGTCGGAGGAGGAACTGTTGAACAGGGATAGCCACAGTCTGTTGAGAAGGTCTAGTCAACATTTTGGCCAGTGCCTGCGACTTAAGGAGCCTACTGACCACCCTCTCTAGGTCATGGTCAGATAGCCTGGAGGACCGAGAAGAATGGGATCTATGGCTCCGCTCCGATTGTAATAATGGGGACCTGGAAGCCGAGCGAACGGACTCTAAGGAGGGGGATCTCTAACGCTTTCGGCTCAGAGAAGGCTCCGATAGCAAAGTCGGAGCTGACTGAGGTCTCGTCTGTTCCGGCCGGAACAAATGAGGAGGCAGAAGCTCCGCTCGGCATCGGCTCCGAACAGGGAGCCGACGTCTTGGCGGGCAAGGATTTCCCTGACGAAGGCTTAGCCGGGGATCCTTCAGGCTTTAACAAGCCTCTCAAAATGAGTTTATTCCTACGCTCCTGCAGGACTCTCGGACTGAAAGCAAGACAGACCGAACAAGAGTCCTGCAGGTGTAGGGGGCCCAAACAAACAAGAAGTGTGACCGTCTGTCAGAGACCTCTTCTGACAGCACGAGTCACACTTCTTCAAACCTGAAACCCTGGTATCTTTAGACATGATAGAAGAGATACCAAGGGAAGTTAAACTAGTGCTTAAAACACTAAACACAGACACACATGCACTAGAACTAACAATACTATACCTCTACAACTACAACAGTTATAATTTATATATATATGTATATATAACAATACTATAAAGAGACAGGCCTAACCACTACCCCAAAGGGGGGGGGGGGGGAGAAAACTCTGTTACAACAGAAAAAAGGAGATCCTAAGTGAGTCTAAAGGGGAAACACGATCTAATAAAGCTAATATAGAAGAAAATCTAAAAATAACAACTCGACAGTAAAACAGTAGTAAAAAAATTATACGACCTGGAGCCGGTAAAAATCGCAACCTCGTAGCTGAAGCGGAAAACGAGATCTGGGTATCTGACGCCTAGCATTGTGGGATAAGGGGAGGCCTCGAGCCGGTAAATAGCTCTCGAGCTTTAGTAAAAAGGCTGAGTCGGAGCAGAGGATCGGCTCTGAACCCATCCAGCAAGAATGAAGGCGAGATAGACAACTTAACATCTTTAGTTCATACCCTACTTTACATTTTCTAATTCTGTTTTCAAGTTCCTTGCTGGCATGTTTCAGTCTAGTCTTGAGGTAGGAAGATTGAGATATCTTGTAACTTTACATCTGTTCCCCAGGGAAGTCCATTTGGGCAAAAGGACCTCCTTTCAGTGAAAGCCCTGGGAAAAGACAAACCACACAAGTTAATATTGGTAGTGGGGATATCAGATACAGTTTGGGCTCAGTCTATGTTAAGGTTCCCAAAGATGATGGTTTCTTGGGGTATATCAGTAGATGCCTAGCATAGTATGCCCTCTGCTGTACTCAGGCTATTGCCAGGTTTGTTGTCTGAGCAATGCAAGTCGTTTTATAAAAAAATAGTTTAGCTTGGGTAAGGTAATCTCTGCATTACTGAATCAGTTTTCTGATAATTTTCTTATAAAATGTTCACGTGTTTTGGGTATACAATAGCTAACCCACCTGCTTTTTTGGATACATGGTCTGCTCAAAGGATCAGTTTAAACCCCACTTAAATCCCCAGCTGCTCAAGACCATCTAGGGAGTGTAAATTTTTTTTTGTAGCTCTGGGAAGAAAATACTAATGGTTCATTCATGAATTAAAATCACCACTCTACGCATTAAAGTGGAATTGGTACTTAAGGTGATCGGTGTACGAAATCAAAGGCTCCTTGCACATGACAGCGTACAAGTATGAAATCCTTCTAGCAGAGGCAATAGTTACCAATAAAACAGGTTTTCCAAGAAAGATTTTTGAGGGATGTGGAAACAGCCGATTCAATTTAATTCCCATGGTAGAACAGTCTTTTTAGGTAGTCTTAATTGCTGCACCACTTAAGAAACCGACTGGTAACTAAAAACTATTTTGGGATGAGAGCGCAATGACATCAGAAACATTAGATCCAAGGATTTAAAATTTTGCTTGTAACAAATAGAACATGCTGGCGAAAGGTATGTGTCAAAGGATTCCCATGCTCTTTAACAGGCTCTCCCATCCATGCAAAGTAGAGTCTGTCCATCCTTCCATCCCTAACCCTATTCAAACCTGACTGACTACTGAATAGAAAACAGAAATTCACTACCCCACCCCCCAGTCTTGCCCCCATATCTCTAGAGGCTGACAAGTAAATATTCCCCATCATACCCCCCCCCCCCAACTAAACCTTTAGCAACCTAAAATACCTCGCCAAATCAACACCCATTTTACATGGTGACAACTGGGCAAGGTTGCACAACTAACCTTATAAAGGCCCTGGTGGTCTTTAGCCTAGTATATACATATGCACCTATAAAATGGCCGCTACAAGTACTCTGAAGATGCAAAAGAAATTACTGTACTACCGAAGCAAGACAGGTAGGAGACAAGCAGACACCTGTGCTGTTATTTGGGTCCTGGTCTCCGATGATGCACAGAAAAGCAGCTTTTCTAATTACCTTGGGTAATATTTTCATTCTCTTCAGCTCACTACCCTTCATATTAAACATGTATCCTCTGCAAAACATGCCTAAAGGGCATGAGAGGTAAAATATGCATGTGGTCAGCCAGTTTTCAGGCTGGGGTGCAGTAGAAAGCCTCTGTTCCGAGTAAAAAGGTCCACATGCTGAAGCAGCCATATTGATTCTTACCTTGCAAATTCATCATGAGGAAAAAAATGCTGCCAGGGCCAAAATGGAGCTATTAATATCATTTTTGACCTCCTTATGTTCTGCAACACTATGGAGATTAAGGGGGGTCCAGCAGAGAATGCATACAGAAAGAAGTGCCTAGGTTATGGAGAAGGCATCACCTAGGTTCTTGATGCAAGAAAAGTTCCTTAGCCGTTTGTCTGACCAACTTAAGTTTTACTTCTGGCACACCACACCTGGGGACTACATCCAGGAAGATGTCCATGTTTATCAGAGTGTAAACTTGCCTTGGTCTTTCTCTCAGGAATTGAGACGCCCAGAGGGTCAGACATGACCTACAATAGATCCCAACCTTGCACTGCCTGCACAGGATGCCAGATGCCCTCCAAAGCTTACTGATGTACCACAAGACTGTGGTGTTTGACAAGATGTGTAAGAGTGCAATTTCCAAAAGGGTATTCTAGCCCTCAGGACTTTCAGACATACCCCTCCAACGAAGTCAGTCTCATGCTCTGGATCATGTTCCTTCATGCACCCACAAATAAATGAATGTTTGTGGCATCTGGATCCCTAGGAACAATATGAAAGGAACCCCCTAAATTGAGCTGTATTTGTATTAAGACCATGCAATTTCGGGGTAGTAAAGGGGGGGGGTAACTGACCTGACACCATCTCTAACTTATTGGGGCTCACCCATGAGTAACCGCACAAGGGGCTCCATTAGGATATACGAAACCATGTACCGCAGGAAAATAACTCCCTTGACGTAATGGTCTTCTGCGAGATCATCATTTGGAAATGTTTTGACAAAGGCAGCACTGGGAGGAAACGCTCTGTCATGAGAGCGAGAATAATACCAGTCTCACCCAAGTGATGTAGGGCTTTATGAGGTTTAGAGACAAATACCCAGTGTTAAGTGTTTAGAACCAAGAAAGGGTAAGCTATACAACCTTCTGATTCTTGAAAGAAGCTGTTTGAACTGGACAGTTGTCCAAGTAAGAGTAAATGTCCTTGGTCCTATAATACACAGTTACTGGAAGTACCACAGGAGCAGTTGAAAAGACAAAGGACAAGGAGGCAACTGGTAATAGGTACCTACCCAGTTCCTAGTCTCAGAAACAAGTGTCCCTTAAAGGAAATGTGGGGGGGTAGACATCTTTTAGGTCCAGGGTGACCATAAGGACAGCAAGATTACTCAACAGTTTTGAGCAGAAAACAAACCACTTACTGTGACTGTTTTGGGGCCATTAACTGCAATAACAGCCTTTTGAACTTTTACACAATTGTTCATTTTTATGGACCCAATTTAGCATTCCACTTTTTCTTTCCTTGAAATGAAGTGCAAAGTAAAACCAGTAACTTAGTACTCTTGCTGGAAGAGCTCTCCTACAGAGCAATAAGGCTGGAATAGTTTTTGTTCCTTAGGAAGGAGAGAAATTCCTGAGAAACTGTCATCTTAGAAACTATAACACAACGTCTTGGGTGACTATGTACCCTTCTTTTGCAGAGACCCAGATGTCCCCCAATCCTCATGTAGGCTGACTGAGAAGGATATGACAAAAGGGGGAGGATGGGACGGGACAAACCTAATGACAGCAGTATTTCCCTTTTGGTGACATGACCTTGACGGCCTCAACACTTATTTTCAGTTTACATCATCTTCTGGTAGCAGATTCTTACCCTTGAGATTTCACTTTCTTGCTTTTGGTTCTGCTGTACTATGGAGCTTGGGAATGAAAACCATTTAAATGTCCATTTCCCTTTCTCCTCCAATTCTGCAAGGGATCTACAAAGAAACTCCTTGGCCAGGGGACAAATTAAGGAGTTTCACTTAACTGAGAAACATGCCTGACTGAGAACTCTGCCTTTACCAGACCATATTTACCTTGTGTGGTGCATCCAATGCATTATCCACACCACATTTCATGTAGGGTTTCACAACCTAGGTACAAAAACTGTAAATTTCTCCTCTATGTCGCAATTGTCTACCTCCTGGACCTCAGACTTGAGCTGTGCAGAGGGGGATTCCTGGTATTTCAGGATACAAGTGTGGCAGTTAATGGCCCAAAAAATGTGAAATGTTTTTTGTTTTCTGCTCAAGCTAAGCATCTGGCTCTCCTTGTTGCTAAGGAAATTCCTGAATGGAACCAAAGCAGCTCCTTTGCTGAAAAGCAGAAACACAAGAGTTGGATCAGCTAGAGGATCCTAGCCATTTATAGGAGTTTTAAACCCTGTAAAACTGGTAGGAAGTCCTAGGAACAGCGAGTGCAGCTCTAGTGATAAGTTGATAAATGCATGGTCTTCCTGTACTAAGACTTAAGGGCTGTCTACAGGCTTAGGTAGTCCCATGAAGCCCCTGTATGTTATTTGGGCCCAGAAGAGCTCCTTAGCCTCCATTTCATCCTAGCCTCCATTTGAGAGCTTCCACCATCCTATGAAATGGATGCAAATGAGACATTCCTTGGCAGAGAAGCAGAGGATAAGGTGCTCTCAGTATCCAATTCAAAATTAGAGGGGGAGACAGCCGAGCAACATAATGGTCATCTGCCATTGGATTGGAGCCATCAAAACCCTCCAGCAATATAAAAAAAGTCCCCTTTTAGGAGGGAGCTCAGACACTGAATGCATGTCTGTCAGCTGCCTGGATTTAAAATAAAAATAAAATATTTACGTTGTATGGATAAACCCAGCAAGAGCCTGGGATGCAGAAGGAACGTATAAATCTGCAGAATCTAGGCTGAAAGTTATCAGATGTGTCTAGATTTTAATGCCTGTCCTTTGTTTAATGACCGCAGATGCATTGGAGGCCAAGAGTTGTGGGGAGACACCAAGCACCAAATTCAATCTCTGCTAGTTTCCTTGTAAATTCTTTCCTCTTAGGATAATTTTATGTCAGAGCCAGAAGTCTTCAGAGATGCTTCCTGAAAAAGTAAATGCACAATGGATTGAAGCCATGAGGGAGTACTATTAGAGTGTCTGCCTCCAAAGGGATCATATTGGAGACTAGGGTCAACTTCCAAACCAAACTAGTAGTCTCATACTTCTCTCTCAAATGCTTCTACATAAAATTTCTTGGAGGAGTGGTTAGAAGCCTTAACCAAAGTAACAGCAGAATGGGACCGGATGTGTGTGCCTTCTTTGTCTCTTCAGCAATGCTGAGACCTAAAGCATGATGCTTTGCCACCATTGGGTTGAACAGCACACAACAGATAAGAATCTGCACAGTGTTTTAGGCCTAAGCAGGCCATGCACAGGGAATGAAAATACTTTTGAGGGATCCATTTCCTGCACACTAAACAAATACTCTCAAACATTCTAAACTGGCAACAAAAGCAAACAACTTACAGAGCCAATTTACATAGGAGAAAAACGTCACCATCGACTATAACCAGGCCAACATGCCACACTGATGAAGCCGACACAAAGCATGCACACACATTGAAGCAGCCAACCCTACCCCTTTCCCAGATGTCCAAGCTTGGGGGGGGGGGTTCAGATGCTGACTGGATCCTCGTGGCATAAGATGCAAAGCTTTGCAAGTCACGTCAGCTATTCAGTTGTTGCTATCAAGAGATCCAGATGCTGAATCATATCAGCCGTTTGCATCCCTGAGACAGATCTACAACATTCAACAGTCTTTTGAGATGAGCTCAGTCTCTTCTAGAAAAATAATTACTCTTCCTACTACCTTTGTGGGGAGCAAAATGATCAAGCAGTTTCATGTACTCATGGCTGCTCCACAAGGGACATAGGGCCATGGGGAGACCCTAGGGTATCCCTGCCACTCCTCCCCCCATGCTAGCCAGTCCTTCCTTTGGCTTCCTGAGTCTGGGGCATTGGCAACACAGTCATACTAAATCACAGAGGGCGTAAAAATACTGCGACACTGACTGCATAGGGTTTGCCCCCCTCTCTCTCTTCAGAATAATTCACCAGTGAAGTTCTAAAAGAGTACATCTTTATCAATGGATGCATTGAGCAGCTACATATGGACATCCTCTAGAAGAAGTGTTAATCTAAGCCAGGCACATCTCCTGATCAGTGACCCCATAGTTGCCTATACTGACTGGTACACCCAAACCATCAGTCACACTTCCAACTGACTGGATGAGGTCCAGTAAATTGTCTTTAAATGCTTAGACACCCCCATGGTCTTCTCAATCTGGTTTAGAAGAGCAATTTGAAACTAATGTGTGCAACTAGTGGCTCTGAAGGCTAGAGTTGCAGCTGTATACACACAGTCTTCCTATACGTCTGTAGTACTCTGCCTTCTTTGCCATACAAAAGGCAACTGGGAGCAGGTTACCAGTTCTGACCCATTCTCTAGATTCTCAGATAGCACTGCGGGATCTTGAAACGGGGTTTTTTATAAAAGGAAGCCTTTAGACTCCTGGACCCTGAAGAATCAGTCAAGCTTCTTAGGAGGAGATGGCACCTGGGGGTCAGTTTCCTTATAGGTGGCCAAGCACACAACCTCTAGATCTCAGAAGATGAGAGGAGCTACCCCAGGTTAAGGGGAACACAAAACTACTGAATCAAAATACTTTCCCTGGGCCTCTGATACCCTATTGGCTTCCCACTGGAAACTGTCTTTCATCCTTCAAAAGCGACAAATTAAAATTTCTTCTACTGGAGAAGCAGAGGATGTGGTATCAGTGTAGGTCATGCCCCAGGGGAAACATCTGGGAGGAATGGTTCAATATTTCAACCACACACACAGTCAGACCTTCCAGGGAGGGAGCTCCAGACAAAGTACTGACTTGAACTTGGAAGAAATCTTTGCAGGACTTTAACAACCCCCTGGACCTGAAAATCCAAGCAGAACAGTCGGGGGACGGCTGCTGCCTTGGAATTCATGGACTGAGGGGGGTAAAATTTCCAGAAATCCAAAACCCACTTGTGTGCACGGTCCTTGTCAGGGAGGGAGTTCATCTGTGCCCCATGAAATAAGAAAAAGGCATTTTAGCCATAGTCAATAAAGGAATGACATACAGCCTAAATGGAGACAGCTGTCCGACTTAATGGGATGCACCTTAAACCAGAGACATGAAAGTTTCAATCTCAAAAATACAATTATGGGCAGCAAAGTCGTTTCACCAGAACCTGCATATTTGAGCCAAGCAGGGACACTGGATGCTTTTCATCTCACCAGCCAAGTCCCAGAATCCCTTCTCCTTAGATTGCTTATCTAAAATCACTTCACAGGGAGGGGGCATCCAAAACCTAGAATGAACTAGAAGACAACTGTGGTATGAGTCATGGCCGCAAGTCTCTTCCAATTAAGTTTGATGAATTCTCCCTTCTTTTGGGAGTTTTTAGCATAAACCCCCGAGAGACTCTGCAGTCTGCATTTAAACTGAAAATGCAAAAACTATGACAGTGTGTTTATAACAGGCATTTAACACACAAGACTGCAAAGCCTACCACCTCACATAGCACTAGGCATCACAAAATCTTGCATGCCAAGACAATGACAGATTTACCCAAACAAATACTTTACTCATAGTAGACTTCTCTGAAAGACTTACAGACGTACCTCTTATCAGGCAGAGCAAGGAAAGAACATTCAGTTGCTTGTCAGGTCCCAAGATCAATCAGATCTGCATGTACTCATGTCCTTGAACAGCAAATACCCATGACCGTCCTAGTACACGAGGTTGTTAAATTGAGATCCACCTCCCTGCCTATACGAAAGGCAACATGATGGACCGGTCAGACTGTGTTCCCAGGAAAGCATGAGCTTAGTACTGAGCAGCATTCTACAGGTTCCAAGGATGCTGTCGCAATACCAGCACAAAATAGAGTTTAATGACCGACCTAGTTTGGTGTCAGCCTGCGAGGACATGACCACCAGATCGCACTGCTTCACCACATATGGTCAGCACCTGTCCCTTTTAGGCTTTCAAATACTGGCAAAGACTTTCTCCACCCCCATACTGCCCTTTAGACAAAACCAACCACATATACATACCCACGATTGTATAACCAAAGGACAATATGAAAGGTGTTGCTGATCAATCCTAGGAGCCTAAAGAAAACAAAAAAAGAAAAAAAACAATAGTTGGACATCTATGTCCTTCAAGGTGAGGATGGCTTACAGGGAGTAATAAGAGGGTTTAAAATTGGTGGAAAGTACTCCAGATGTGCAAGGCTATAATTCCTTCCACACATTTAGACCAGCTACAGTGCAGGAAGGGGAAAACCCGGCGAGGTCATTTCTGTTTAGCAACATGATGCACTAGAATGTCATGTCCAATACACCATAAGTAAAATACCTTTCCACATTACAGCCAGTTAAAAAAGCACAGTACACCTACCATAAGTGCAGGCATTAAGAGACTGTACTCCCAGTTTCAGTTTTGTCTGCTGGGATTACCTGCCATGGAAGATATTGGCTGGCCCAACAATTACCTCCTCCCCCAAGAGCTGGTGGCTGCCCGGACATCAAAATTTCCACGTATAAAGGGAGTCTGCTGGCACCATAACCTCAGTTCTTTCTTGCCTCCAAGAACAAGGAGCACCTAGATGGTCCTCAAGAACCCCAAGCCTAACCTGAACAGAGGGTGGGGTGGGGGGGGGGGATAACCTGCTCAAAGGAAGATGCCCATCCCAGCCACTGGGGCAAGAATGAAGGAAAGAATCCAACATCTACATTTATGGTAAGCGTACATAAATGTACTATGCTCTTAGTGTTTCACTGCTGTCGTCCTGTCTGGACAGGGACAAGGAGAAAGAGAAAGAGACAAAAAGAAAATGAGAATGGATGCTGTGCACGATTGCATTGGCAAACCCAGCTCTAGACTTGGACAAGGTTAGAAGGTGATCATGTTTAGTGAGGGTATGCACCCATGTTTAGTGAGTATGCACCGAGGACCAAGCAGTTGCTTTTAAGATGTCCTTAGTGGCCACCTGTTTAAGAAAAAACAGTAGACGTAGCTGTATCCCTAGCAGAGTGAGGCCTAACAGTGTTTGGAGGCTTTTTTTCCCTAGTGGTTGTAGCAAAAGAGAATGCAGTGGGAGATCCATCTGGAAATAAAAGGGAGATCAGTATCTGAACAGAACTGCAGGCAAAGGTCATAAAGTCTGGACAGTTTTTCCTGACATTTTTTGTTCTGCCCAATTAGTAACAGTTGCCTAAACAAATCCACCAAGTGTAAGATACTTTCCCCCTTATTTTGAGGGTTAGTAAAAGACGTAGGTAGATTGTCCTATTCAAAGAGATCTCTGTAACCACTTTAGGCATAAAGGAGAGGTTGGCTGTAAGGGACACTTGTTAGAGTGGAACATGATGAAAGGTTTTACACACAAGCGCCATAAGCTCAGATACTCTTCTAGCTCAAGTAATGGCTAGCAAAAAGGCAGTCTTCCAGGTCAAAAACTTGATGTCTGTGTAGGCATCTGTGTAGGCATCTGGCTCATAAGGAGGGAGTGTGAGCTTCTCCAGGATGAAACAGGTCCCATAGAGGAACTGGGAGTTTTCTTGGCGTGCTAATGTAGAGAAGCCCATTAAGGAATGGTTTCATGAGTGGATGGGAAAACGGGGTTAAAATGGCAGGTAGGCTGAAGTGTGGATTTTAACAGAGAAACAAAGCCCTTTGTCAAAAAGGTTACAAGTATGAAAGGATAAAAGAGGAACCGAAGAGAGTGAAGCAGGTTTCTTGCCTTATGTCCACACCAAATAGTAAACATCTCCATTTGGCAGAGTAAGACTTTCGTGGTACTAGGTCTCCTGGCTTCCTTTAGAATGACCAGAACCTGTTGATTAAGAGGGGTCCCTGTCCAGAATGTCACAATATCATCCAAGCTGTCAACTGAGGTTGTTCAGGTCGAGGTGTATGATGATGCCCTTGTTGTGTGTCAAAAGGTCCACTTGCTGGGGCATCAGCCATGGTTCCTTCTTGCAGAGACTGAGCATTAGGAGATACCAGTGTTGACTTTTCCAATTTGGGGCTATTAGAATGACCCTTGCCCTTCATCTTCAGCAGTATCCTCTAGAGTAAGGGGATCGAAAGGAAAGCACAGAGGAACAGACCCGTCCAAGGGAAGAAGGCATTTTGTTCTCCAGGCTGACTTAGTTTTGGTGCTTAAGCAAAACTTTTCCAAACAACAGTTTTCTTTTATGACGAAAAATTAGAAGTTATGTACCTACCATAACGTTCCATGTTAGTTGTCTTCTCTCGCCTTCTTTCTTGCTGGATGGGTTCGGAGCCGATCCTCGGCTCCGACTCGGCACTTGCTTTAGCTCGAGAACTCCTTTTACCAGCTCGAGGCAACCCTATATCCCATGATGCAAGGCGGAACTACCTCAGATCTCGTTTGGCAGCTAACTAACCTTGCTAAAGACTATCCTAACAGAAATAGGAACCATGGTTCCTAAAAGAAATCCTCCTAACAACGTACCGGAGGAAACAATCTAATAGGAACTCTCCAAGATCTGTTCAGGCCAGGGGGAAGGAGGGAGGGACGCAAGAAAGAAGGCAAGAGAAGACAACTAACATGGAACGTTATGGTAGGTACATAACTTCTAAATGTTAAGTTGTCAATCTCGCCTTCATTCTTGCTGGATGGGACCGCGTCCCTAGCACCTGTATCCCGGGTGGCTCAATGGAACAGACTCTTGAGAACTGTGGAACCAAAACTGGCCCTATCTCTAGAGGCCAAGTCCAACTTGTAATGAGAGACAAAGGTATGAGGTGTGGCCCAAGTAGCTGCTGCACAAATGGTATCAATGGGTAGTTTATCCTGAAAAGCTGCAGAAGTGGATAGACTCCTGGTTGAGTGTGCTTTTGGCTTAGAAGATAGCTGTTTGCCTCAGAGAGAGTACACATAGGAAATAGTGGAAGTCAACCATCTGGATAAGGTCACTTTAGATACTGGAAGACCTATCCTGTTTTCTGCATAGGAGACAAATAATTGGTCCAATTTTCTGAATTGTTTAGTTCTATGCAAATAGTACCTGAGCTGACGATGGACATCCAAAAAATGCAGTTTCTGTTCAGCTCTGTCGGAATAGTTTGGGAAAAAGACTGGTAGATCTATAGATTGGTTAATGTTGGTTTGAGATACGACTTTGGGAAGAAAGGAAGGGTTAGTTCTTAATGATACCCTGTCCTTATGAAAAACCAAATAAGGGGAACGGATGCAGAGAGCTTGAATCTCTGAAACCCTTCTTGCAGAAGTGACAGCCAGTAAAAATATAGTTTTCCAGGTCAATAGCTTCAAAGAACATGAAGCAGACGGTTCGAAGGGAGGTAGTATCAAGGATGCCAACATTAAGTTTAGATCCCATTGTGGAGGAGGATGCTTTATAGGTGGTTTTAGGAGGAAAACTCCTCTGAGAAAGGCCTTGCATAACCTATGAGACAATGTTATTGTCATGCAGGCCAACATGATACTTAGAAATAGCAGCCAGTTGTACTTTGACTGTAGATGACGAGGATCCTGAATGAAAAACCTCCGCCAGGAAATCTAAAACCGAATGTACAGGAGCAGTAAAGGGGTCAATATTTCTGGAATTCGCCCAAATAGAAAAACGTCGCCACTTGCTAGCATAAACAGTCCTAGTGGACGACTTCAAGGAAGAGACTAAAATGTCTCTGAGTCCGAAATCATCGGTAGCCTGGCTAGGGTAGGAAGTGGAGCAACCAAGCAGTGAGGTTGAGAGAGTGAATGGCCCGGTGCTGCTGACCCGATTGGTGGATCAAGAGATCCGGAACTGGGTCCAGATGCCAGGGCTGCACCAGAAGGTGACGATGCAGAGACTGAAACCAAATTTGTCGAGGCCAATATGGGGCAATGAGGATCAACTTGGCTCTCAAAACGGTGGCTTTCTGAATGACTTGTGGAATCAAGGGAAAAGGAGGAAAAGCGTACAGAAGTCCCCGGGGCCAATCCTGGGTTAGAGAGTCTCTCATAGGTTGGCCTGGAAGGGGAAAGAGAGTGAAGAAATCGGGGCACTTGTTGTTTTGAGGAGTAGCAAAAAGATCGCAACAAGGAGTGCCCCACTTCAGAAAAATCTGATCCACTACAGATTGAGAGACCACTCGTGAGGCATCAGAATGGATCTGCTCAGCCTGTCCGCTAATACGTTGGACCTGCCGGGGATGTGCGTTGCTATCAGAAACCGCTGAGAAGAGATCGCCCACTGCCAAAGTCTGAGAGCTTCTCGACATAACGGATAGGACCTGGTCCCGCCCTGCTTGTTGATGTACCAGACTACGGACATGTTGTCCATCTGTACTGCAATAGTCCCCGTGGGAAGAAAGTCGTTGAGGGCTTGCAACGTTAAAAGCACTGCTCTCATCTCCAGGACATTTATGTGCAGATGGTATTCTATGGGTTGCCACGTCCCGTGGACCATCCTGCCCTGATAATGCCCCCCCCACCCGATCAGAGAGGCATCCGTAGTGACTGTGGCAACTGGAGGAGGGGGAATAAAGGTTCGGCCCTGATGAAGAAGAGGGGAAGATATCCACCAGTTCAGATGAGCTCGGCACGACTGTGTTACTAAGATTTCATGCCTCATCGGGAGACTGTGGTACGACCACTGCGTGAATAGCATCCACTGCAGAAGACGCATGTGGAAGCGAGCCAGTGGTAGAAGAACAATGGCCGCAGCCATAAGACCTAGAACCTTCAGTATACATCTGGCTTTGATCTTGTTGCTTTGCAAAAGAAGCCGAACAAATTTTTGGATGTCCAGAATTCTTTGATCTGTTAGTCTGGCTAACATTTTGACGGTGTTCAATTCTGCGCCTATAAAGGTGATAGATTGGCAAGGCAGCAGAGAAGATTTTTCGAAGTTTACTGAAATTCCCAAACTCCTGCAAAGCTGTAGAGTGTAGTCTCTGGACTGAAGAAGCTGACACTTGGTGGTGGCGGAGAGGAGCCAGTCGTCCAAATAGGGAAACACCTGGAATCCTCGGCGTCTCAGATGAGCTGTGGCCACTGCCATGCATTTGGTAAACACTCTGGGGCTGAAGTGAGGCCAAAGGGCAGGGCTCTGAATTGGTAATGACTGGTCCCTAGCAAAGCGGAGAAACCTTCTGGAGCGTCTGTGAATCTTTATGTGATAGTACGCATCCTGAAGGTCTATAGAGCACATCCAGTTGTCCTTGCCCAGAAAGGGCAGAATGGACTGAAGCGTGACCATCCGAATCTTGCCTTCTTGACAAATCTGTTCAGATTGCTCAGGTCTAATATTGGTCTCCAATCTCCTGTCCTTTTGGGGACCAAAAGAATCTGAGTAGACGCCGGATCCTACCTGGTCTGCTGGCACAGTCTGGACGGCTCTTTTTTCTAGGAGCTTTGAAACCTCCTGTTCTGCCAAATCCCTTTGACCGGGTGAGATGTCTGGAAGGGATTGAAGAGGTACGGGAAACCTTCAAGGGATTTTGTAACCCTTGGATATAATAGACTGTACCCACATCTCTTGAGATAGGGATTGCCAGGCTACTGGGTACAGCGAAATCCTTCCCCCGACTGCCTCCAAGGGTGGACAGTCGGGCAACACCTCAGGGATGCTGAAAGGGCTTCTCAGGAAGAGACTCCCTGTTGCCCTGGTTCTGAGGACCCCCCCCTGCCTCTAGGGCGGCGTCTATTATTGTTACCCCCTCTGCCTCTGCGGGTAAACTGACCACGTGTGTCCGATGTAGCTCCTTGGGCTTTACGGAACCACATCTTCCCCCCCTTCTGACCCTTGGGGTATGGTCTAGAAGGAGTGGAAAACTGGACTCCAACAGCAGAAAGAGTTTTACCGTCCTGCTCACACCTGGTCAAGGTATCCTTCACCTGAGGACCGAACAAAGCCGAACCATCAAAGGGGGTATTAGTGAAGGACGCCTTAAAGGGGTCCGCAAAATTACAAAGCCGCATCCAGGCTTGGCGTCTTAAGAGCAACTCCTGTGCCTGCGGCCCTGCTCGCTCCATCGGCCGCATAGGATATGAGCCGCATGGAGGAGTTAGATATGGAATTCAGGATAGCAAGCTGCGAGGCAATCTTTTCCCGAGCCCCAGCAGCAGAAGGATCCTGGACTACTTCTCCCAGTTCCTTGAGAACATCTCGTTGAAGCCTGGTGAAGTGACAAAGATAATTCAGCGAACGCATAGCAAAGGTCGCTGAAGAAAACATCCGCTTTCCATACCTGTCCATGGTCCTAGAGTCCTTATTAGGAGGATGGACAGGTACTGAAGGATCCGCCAGTTCCTTCTTAGTGGCAGCCGCCACCACCATAGCATCCACCGGAACACCCTTGGAAAGAAACTGTTTGTCCGAAGGGGCCGTAATGAATTTGGATGGTCTTCTGGGGACTGGTTCCACAGAATCTGGAGCCGCCCACGCCTTACGAGCCACTACCTGCATGAGTGGGTCGAAAGGCGGAGACACCCAGGAGGTGGAGGATCTGGATCCAAAAGCCTCCAGGTATACAGACTCATCCTCGTGGGGGTCAATGGAGGGCCAATTCCCCCTCTGTTTGAGGAGCTCAAGGATGTCTGAAAAAGACATCCTCAGAGGGGGACCGTGGGGAACCCTCCGACTCATCTAAGTCGGTATCAGATGTAGTAGACTCAGGGGTCTGTGTGTTTCCTCTTACACGTCCTCTTCCGAGGGGGTTCCCCTGCAGGATCAGGAGAAACCTCGGAAGAGGAGGAAATTCCCAGTGGGGAAACCTGGGGCGATGGATCCCTGGGCCTGTGAGCAAGAGGTTGGCAAGAGGCATCTGCAGGCACTGAAGAGGGAGGAGCTAGAGGGATGGACCGTTGACCAGGCTCAGAGGCCAGGACACTCATCACCTCAAAGGCTCCTCTCCCCGGGAGGCCGGAACACACCCGCTCCGAAGAAACAGGAATGGCCGGCTCCAAAGAGAGAGAAGGCTCCGAGGCCGATGTCGGCGCCGAGCTTACCAAAGCCGAAGCCCCGAGAGGGAGAGCGGGGTCAGACAAGGGTCCGATGCCACTAGCCCCCTCGGAGCCGACAGTGGAAACCCGACGACCGGATCCCTCCAAGGAAGGTCTCAAGGAGGAGATCGGAGCAGAGGACGACGGAGCCGAAGGATGTATCGGCTCCGGCATCGAAACAGTCGCTGTCCCGAAGCTCCGCCCGAACTGCGGTGTGGAGTCGGAGGAGGAAGTTCAAGGATTGGGCTATAGCCGAAGTCTGTTGAGACGGGCTATGGAGCATTTGGGCCAGTGCCTGAGACTTCAACAGCCTGCTTACCACCCTCTCTAAATCGTGGTCAGACAGCCTGGAAGATCTCGAAGATCGGCTCCGATGGCTCCGCTCCGACAAAAGAGGAGACCCCGGAGCAGAGTGGATACTCAGTATAGAAGGGGACCGGGATCTCTTACGGGTCGAAGCCATCGGAGCTGAAGTCCCTTCAACCCCAGATGGAGCCGAGGATATCTCGGCTCCGATGCTGGATAAAGTGTCGGCTCCAGCCGGAGCCGACAAGGCGACAGTAGTCAGGGTATCGGAGCCGGTCGGCGCCGAACCCACTACTTGAACAGCAGATGTATCGGCTCCAGCCGGAGCCGATGTCGGCTCCGACAGAGCCGGAGCCACCGGAGGAGGCTTGGACACTGTAGCCTGAGCCTTCGGTGGTTTAGAAGGTTTTCCTGACCCTAATTTAGGAGGAGAACCTTCTGGCTTAAGTAAGCCTCGGAGGATGAGTTTATTCCCCCTTTCCTGCAGGACTCTCTGGCTAAAAGCATGACATAAAGCACAGGAGTCCTGCAGGTGCAAAGGCCCCAGGCAATAAACACAAGAAGTGTGACCGTCTGTCAGAGACATTTTCTGACAGCACTGGTCACACTTCTTGAAGCCTGAGACCTTGCCTTCCTTTGACATCCTAGGAGGATGGAAACACAAACAATCCCAACAAACACACAAATTAATCCCTTACACAAACACACAGGAAGGGAATAACCAATGGGGAAGAAGGCCTGACTAAAACTTTAGACTAAAGATTATAAAAAAAGTTTGAAAACAAGGGAATAGGGTGGGCTGTAACTAACTACAGACTAAACTGACACTAAAAGGGAAAAATAAACCCCTAACTAGTCTTTTTCTTATTTTACAAAGAAAAACTTACCTCAGCTGGCAAAGGAGACCTCTTTCGCTAAGCGGCAAACGAGATCTGAGGTAGTTCCGCCTTGCATCATGGGATATAGGGTTGCCTCGAGCTGGTAAAAGGAGTTCTCGAGCTAAAGCAAGTGCCGAGTCGGAGCCGAGGATCGGCTCCGAACCCATCCAGCAAGAATGAAGGCGAGATTGACAACTTAACATGTGTCTGGCACACACCATTCTAACTGCTTAGAGAAACTTTCTGATGTAGTCATTCATGAGGGTTTGACAAGACTCCTGTTAAGGTGGTCTACCAGTTGATTTTTTTTTACCCTAGTAGGTACTGAGCCATGACAATCAGGCCTAGGGAAGTTGCAGTTTCTCAATGATCCATGGCTAGGTGACAGATGATATAAGCGAGTCCCCACTACTTGTTTATGTACCAGATTAAATGTGGTGCTGTGTTTTTACTGGGAGTATGCCTGGTTCTCACTGTGAAATTGATCAGGCCTTTTTGGATTACCAACAGCGGTTTCTGATGCGTTTTTAAAACGGTGCTTTTCAACTAGGAGTCCCATCTGCTGTGTGTCCACAAGTTGCTATAGTAGACATCTGTGGTCAATGTTTCATTCTAAGTAATTATTCTGAAGGGGAGGCCTGGACTGAGGAAGAATGCCCAGGCCCATGATACAAACTTTTTCCTGAGGCAAGGAAGAAGCTTCACCCTGAAGTTGACAGGCTGGGAGTGCTGGCACCACACATTTGAGGTATCATTGTAGCTTCCTCATTGAATCTGGCAAGGGAGATCATTAGTATGCAAGAGACCACTGAACTCCCTGGCAGTGATGTGGTTACTGTGCAGATATTTTTGAAAATGTTCTGTTAGAAAGGTTAGCTTCTCTTGAAGAAGGAAAGTTTTTTGAAGAAAGGAGTCCAAATCCCCCAGAAATACAATGTTGTCTGTAGTGATGGTCTGATACGTTTGGATACGGATGGTGCACCCAAAGTAGGATAGGGTTTCTTGGGTGTAAAGAAAATCCACCTTGAGCTTTTATAGATTTGTTGCTTAAATAAGGCAGTTATCTAGGTATGGATAAATCTGAATGCCCTTTGACTTGCAAAATGCCATCACTAGGGCCAGATATTTTGTGAATACCCTGGGTACAGTAGACAAGCAAAGGGCAGAGTACAAAACCAATAATGCTTCACATTTGCTCTATGTGGAGGTATGAATCTTAGATCTAGCGTAACCACGTAGGCATACGGGGAAATCAGACAGCAACCTTTGAAAGGTAAGCATTTTAAACTCCTGACAGTGATTGATATTCTCACTCCAACTGTCTAATCAATAGGTCTAGGATAGACCTCCAGGTACCTTTTTTTGGGACTAGAAAAGAGCCTCAAGTAAAAACCTTTTCCTTCTAATCTTCTGTATACTGGTTACAGAGAACCTTGAGTACACAGTAGTTGAATTTGTTTTATGGCCTCTGTCTTTTGATTTTGTGGGATATCTGGAAAGCCTGAGCGAGATGGAGGTTGCTTAAATTGAAGTTTGTAGCCTCTTTTTACAATTAAATACCCAATAATCCATAGTAAATCAGTGTCCAGTTTTTCAAGAGGGACAGCCGTCGTCCTAGTCTGTGTGTGTGGGGGGTGGTGGTAGGTTAGTATGGGGGTGGGACTTGAGGGAAGGGAAAAAGGGAAGACGCATGGATAAGCCATTGTTGCACCCTGCTGGGTGGGATCCCATAGGCCTATTGGAGTCATCTTGCCACTGTTTCAGTCACTGGTGCTGCCTTCGATTCCTGTTCTTTCTAGTTCTCCTAGGTCTTGGTTTAGACTGGTAGGCCAGAAAGGACCAGTGTTCGTTAGGATAGTTATGGCTAAAGTAAGGTGGGTGACCCTGCAGAAAATCTTTGACAGTCTGCATGGACCTGGCCTTGTCCTCCATCTTTAAGTATTGCTTCCACCTTGGCACCAAAAAAGTAATCCTTGTCCAAAGGAGCATCCATAAGACTAGATTTTACATGTTCAGGGAGGGAACGTCTTCCAATAATGATCTTTTAGCTGCTACCCTCACCTCTGAACTATACCGAATTCCTCAGTATTTACCGGTTTTGACGGCAAAATAATGGGGTGCCACGAATTTTTGAGTGACCCCTTCAATTCCCAATTTTTTTTTATATTTTTATTTACAATTTTTAAGTCAGGGCTGATGTCATCACACACAGCCATCAACATGCAGGGTACGCGCAATGATATCAGCTTCATGAGGCAATGCCGGATATCCATTTAGCAGTCTTACTCCCTTCCTCTTACCCTTACAGATTTATTTATATCATGGCTTTAGAGGGGCACCACTAAAATAAAATGTATTTTTTTTTATTTTATTTAATTGCATGTTGCATTTGAGAATATTATGTTCTAGGTTTTGTTTCATATAAGTGTGCATTAAACTGCATGAATACTCAAAATGCATTTTAAAAGCATCTAAAACTGAACATTCGAGCAGTGAACAAACCCTTCAAAAAACACATTTTCTTAAGTGAAAAAAAATAAAAAATAAAAAAAAATAAAATCAAACTTCTGCTTAGAATGGTTGGTGAATAATAAGAACCAGAAATAGGCATACCGTATTCATTTCGGAATACACCCGTGCTCTGGATTCTGAGAGCATAGCGTTTTTTTGCAGGACCACCAATTAATACAGATGAGATACTGGTATGAGAATTGCTTTACAAGCATTTATATAATGCATACATTTTGTAACATACTTTCTGAAATGTTAGCCATGTTAGATAGCTAGACAGCTTAAGGATGTAATGAACGTAAAAATAAAGTCAATCCCACAACTTATTTATGGAGGCCACAAGCCCAAGAATAATTTCACTTGTGGTTTGCACAGCCTTAAATTTAGAATATTAAATGTACCAAAGATAAGGGAAATGTACTACCATAGGATTTTCTTAATCCGAAGGAGTGTAACTGCTTCCTTGACTGGATTGCTTTTCTCGTTGTTAGGGCAAATTCAACTGTACTATTAGTATTCGTTTCTGATGTTAGACAAATGGAGAGATTAGTCTGGAGGTCTATAACTGCTTGCTTTTCTCACTGCATTGCACTGATTGGATGGCTTTTTTCACTGCTGGGACAATTCAAGTATTAGTTTTGTCTCCGTCTCCCTCTCTGTCAAATGCCCCAGTTAGGTATGATTGGTGGTAGGGGTTACCCAGACTCAAACCCTGTACATTAAGTACAAAGAGCAAGAGCTTCAGTTCTCTACCCATCCTCACCACTTATGAATGTGATTCAAGGAGTTAAGTCCATAGTTCTCAACTGTCCAAAGTTTCTGGAATGTTTGGCTCATACGTTTGGTCCGTTTCTCTTAAAATGTGTGGTTTTCTGGCAAACCAGTGAGAACAAAATTCACTAAATGATAGCCATCCAAGTTTCAGTCTTCCTATCTTTCAGGAAACACATGGTGTAACAAAACATTTTACTCCAGCCACTTTCTAAGATTATACAAACAATGCTTAAAACGTGTCCCTGGTTTTGGGCCTTTGCCCCCCCCCCCCCAATAAATGTTTCCAGATTTCTTGTGCTGCATAGTTCTTCAGGGGAGATAAGTTTAGTGCTTATGCAAAGTTTGTTTGTGTTAGTGGCCGGCCTTAGGCATAGGCCAACTAGGCGGCCACCTAGGGCACCGCTCTAGTAGGGGCACTTTTCCAGTATTTATTTGGTGTAGGTAGACTAGGGCGGGGGCAACAGATGGTGTGGTGGGGGGCGCCGTGGAGCCCTTTTGCCTAGGGCACCAGTTGACCCAAGGCCGCTCCTGTGGTTTACTTGCTTTTGATGCAGAAGGCTGTGGGTTCTATTCCCACAGTATGTAGATGGATTGCTGATATTGTGCTGTGTTATACTTTTAAAAAGGAGTGGATACTGCAGTCCTGAGAATGTCCTCTTTGGCGGAGATACCTTGTAACCATGAACCTATCAGTTTGCCATCCATTCTCTATTACTAGCTTATTTTTTATGTAACATAGGCAATTTATTCTTCAAAATTAACAAAACTTTATTTGTAGATCATTTTTTTTTTTAAAAAGAAAGTTCAAGGCAGTGTTAGTTCAGGAGCCTAAATGTGTTTCAGGAGCCTAAATGTGTTTCAAAAGGTAATGTTTTGTATGGATAGTTCTGTAATAGACTACTAAAAAAATTTCCATAGAAAATCTTGTTTCATAATGACGGTCTTTGTAGAAATTATATTGACTGTAATCCTAGTGTTAACTCCATATGTTATTACAGTTATTTGAATTCAATTAATTGCTACACTTCTCTGCTTTGAATTTGCCAAAAAGCACTCATCTGTATAACTACCCATCTGCTGATTTCCTCTGCTTAAACCCAGCTCAGTTATTTTCTGTCTGTAAAAGGCTGAAGCAGTTAATTTTATTTTTATAAAAGAAAAGAAAATTGTATTTTAGTTTTACAGTTCGCACAAGTTCAAAGTTGGATACAAGTTAAATATAAATTTAAATAAAACACTATTCTGTTTATTTTGTGTAATATTTTGTCTGTTCAGTTTGCATTTAAAAGTTGGTATCCCACAATTCCAGCAGAGTGGGTAGGGTTACACAAGTCTGTATGCAAATTGTATGTTAATCAGCCTACAGATTTGTACCCATTTTTAAATGCGCCTTGATTTCAGGTTGAGAGGTATGCTCCTGAATGCTTCCAGAGCACCATAGCCACAGTGCAAGGAATGCATAGCTACTTGAGAGAGCAGGATTTGCACAAGTCTAGTAGCTCCCTAGAGAGGACCTTGTTTTCAAACCCCAACAGTTTTTGCTTCATCTGGTCCAATGGCAATTTAGGGCCCTCATAGCCAGGGTAACAGATATGAGAGACCTATCCAAGGCTCTACTTTGGCAGAGGGTTAAGAGCCAACTTCAGCTCCCTTACAGCCCAGACTCATCACTTCAGGATCTGCTACACGGTTCTTAAAAAGGTGCCTATGGGAATCCAGGACTCTAAAACCTATCTGGCTTTTGAGGGGCAGGAGGGAGGGAGTCTTGGCTGTAAGGAAGAGTCCAACAAGATGTTGTCCACTACCTCCAAGACAGGAGGAATGCCAAGATGTTTACAAGAAGTTTAAATAATTCTCTTACCCTTTTCTTGGATAGTGGGTAATCCTGAGCTTCCCATTTGAAGTGATCCCTCAAGGTGTGCAGAGCTTCAGCAAAAGATATGTCCTCAGGGGGCTGAGGCTGAGTTATCAGAATCGGAATCCTCACCAGAAGCAATAGATAATTCTTCCATGGATTTTTCACTGTCATCCTCTGAATTTCCTTTTACCAGAAGATTCAGGTGCAGAACCAGGAAGGCCAAGGCATCAACATCAGACAATAGTAATCAAATAGTCAGCCGTCTTAACCAGGTCCTTTGATAAGCCCGTATTTGAGGATGGTACCAGACAGGCCTTGGCTGAGGTAAGCTGCAAGCAGCTGTATGTGAGGTTTTAGGCTTGGATCTATGGGCAATGTTGGCTCTAGGGCCTGGACATGGACAAATGGACATCTCCAGAGAACAGTGAACTGAGGCAGTCTCATAACTGGGGCTCTGGTCTTCCCTTTGATAGATGGAAGACAGTCGTTGGAAGCCTGAACCTGCAAAACAGCTTCTGACCCACTCAAGGAGATTAGTCCTTTGGCTTGTGCAGAAGTAGAAGGACCCAGCGGAATGTCACACTCCAGATGGGTCAAAAGAGAGGCAACAACCTCGGTTTGATGGGGATGCAAAAGCATCTCGCCTTTGACTATAAACAAGCCTGGAAGGACTGACTGATCGCGAACAAGGGTCGCCCAGTACACTATGCTTTGAACACTTCTCTCTTTCTTATGCTTAAGGTGATTAACCTCAGCCGAACTGCCAGACAACATAGTACAATATGGCCCTGATGACTCACTAATACGCTTAGCTAAAATCCAGGCTTTATGCTTGATAGTACCACTGTTAAAAGTGAGCACAGAACAGACAGTTTGGTACATCGTGTTCTAGGCCCAGCCAGGCTATGCAAAAAGAGAGGAAGTCCTAGTGTAGTAGCTGCTTGCCACAGCAGACAGTTGACATGTCATTTGACAACAAACAAAAGAAAAGCTCCCTAACAAGGTAATTCACTTTAGAAGAAGTCTTCTTTCTCTGATGCAGACTAACCGATGCACTCACTAGCACCCTGTTTTGGTCTCAGACAGCTAGAATGAACTGAGGTTATGATGCCAGCTGACTCCCTTTATAACCGGATATGACCTCGGTCAGGGTGCCCACCAGTTACTGAAGGAAATTTCTCTGGTAGTTGGGCTTGTCAAGGGCTTCCATTGCAGGAAATCCCATCAGTCAGGTCTGCAACAGTGAAACACGAACAGCCTCTATCTCTATGACCTATGACAATAACAGTACCTACTTACAGGTCCTGTGACATCATTGCCCTCCCCCCCTTTAGTCCACTCTCAGACCAGTCAGACAATACAATGCCGTCTTTGTTATTTACCTGGACAGGCATATGCAATAACTCTGAAGCCCACAAAAGATCCTCATGGGAGGCAGGGCCTAAAAAGCACAGTCACTATATTTATTATCCTATAAACAGCTAATGGGGGACAAATGACTGGCTTACAAGGCATCCTATGACCCAATATAGATGGAACTACTGCACATCTGCAAGTGAAAGACAGAAATATTCATTCCAGGAACCTGAAACTCCTCTAACAAACAGAATGGTTTGGAGAGACAGGCACATCTGTCAAATGTTACAATTACGAGGGGGGAGTGTTACAAGGTTTATCCCCGTCTCTATTTAAGAGTAATCTGGATCAAGGAAATAGATGACGAAATGTACCTCACGACTGCCCTGTACTACCACCACCAGACAGAAGCTACACCCAAATGAGGTCCCTACAATATGGCACCTATAAGCATTCCATGGAATTGATGACCATCTTACCCAGAAGTAATGGGTACTAGACAGACAGCTGAACTTGGTATGTGTGATTTTAACTAATGGGATAATCAGCTAAAAATGGCCCTCAGCATTCACCTACGAACCTACAACGATCTATACCTACAACGATCTATACCTGCATTCACGTGTACAATATACAACACAGGAACATACACACTCATGCACTACATATCACATGTAGACATGCTCATTAATATTGGACATTAAGTTCTCAACTTTGCTACTTACAATGAGAAACATCAACACAGATTCTTTTAAATGCAAAATGCTCAACTTTTGCATGTTATAGTACACAGTTCGCACTAATACAACCCCATTAGTTACCACATTCCAAACACCTAGACTTCAGCTACCAAAATACTTAAATGCATGCAAATAACCAGTATTAAATTACACACATTTATATAGACACTGGCTAGACAAATGCACAAAAAAAATCACCTTTTTTAAAACCCAGCCAACATGTTTTAAGAACTTTCATAACTTATGGGTAATGTTTTCACATACCTTGTGTAAACTTGAATTTTACAGTTCCTGCACTTTTACATAACACATTAAAAATGCTTTTTCACCAACAGCTGAAACACACACACAAATTACTTGAAGCTATATGAAATATTCCAAGGTCATATCACTATATGAAGTCTCTCTAGATTACGGGTAAAGAGTGCTTTTACTGTTGCAGAATTTTTATACTACATTCCTTACTTTCAGTGTGGTATAGCAAGTTTTACTTTGTACACTTGCGACTGTGTGGTGTGTAATACTGATGTACTGAAAAAATACAGGCTCCCAACACAAAACTACATGCAACAAGCAAAATTCCATTTTTTGGGGGGGCAAGTCCACCTAGCATATAAACTCTCTCTAAACCGTCTTTTGGCTTTTCCCGGTTAGGGGTCGCCACAGCGGAACTCCGGTCCGCTAATGATTGGCAGTAGATTTTGACGTGCTGGCTTGCCGTGCCTAACGCACAACCTTCAATGAAGGAACGCCCATTCACGCACACACAGAATGGGCTCTGAGAATGGAACATGCAACGTCTAACTGAGGCGACAACGCTACCGCAGCACCACCACCGCAGTAGCATATAAACTCTCTCTAAACATACTATTTCCACAAGTGTACAATAGTGTAGATAGGAAGTTATATATAACAAAGGTCACTTCTATTCAAAACAATGCACACTGACTGGACAAAAATCAGTCTCCACTGCAAAGACAACTGCTTACAAAAAGTAGTTTGGCAACCACACACAGACACTACAATAAAACTAACCAAACAGAAGTTAATTCTTGCACTAAGCCCCCTGTGCCAAGATTCTCCCCATCAAAACCCTTGTTCCGGAGGACACTATACGACAGCATCAGAAAACTATGTAGGGGAAAAGTACAGTTTTGTACCTACTATAAATGTAGATGTTCGAAGATCCACATTGCTGCAGTCCTTACTTATGGGTAGTCCGCTGTCCTCGGTCGGCCCGAATACCAAAGTATTAAGCTGACGTCGGTCATGGGCGCCTAGATCTGACATCAGAGCGTCAGGGTATAAAGGCGCATGACCGACGTCATATCCTCAGTCTTTTCTTGCCCCAGATGTCAGAAGGCCAAACCAGAAAGGCCACAGCCAAAAACAGAATACCTCCCAAAAACATGCCCAACAACAACCATCACCTAAAGCATAGCACCAAGTCAAACTACAGAGGGGAAGGAGGGAGGGTAAATTGGACTGCAGCAATGTGGATCTTCGAACATCTACATTTATGGTAGGTACAAAACTGTACTATGTTCTTCATCTCACATTGCTGCAGTCCTTACTTATGGGTAGAATCCCAAAGCAACGGGAAAGGGAGGATAGTAAAAATCATAAAGCATTAGGGGCTGCTAAAATGCCCTGTAAAATTGCAGTGGCAAATCCAGCCCTAGACTTAGAATAAAGAGGAAGGTGGTAATGTTTAGAAAGGTATGCACTGAACTCCAAGTAGCTGCCTCCAAAATTTCTTTGTAGCTACCCCCCTTATAAAGGCCGTAGAAGTAGCAGTAGCCCTAGTGGAATGAGGCCTGATTCCAGCAGGAATCTCCTTACCATGATGGGAATAACAGAAAGAAATACAAAACCCAATCCATTTAGAAATAGTTTGTTTTGAAACAGGTTTACCCTGTGAACCCAAAGCAAAAGAAACAAACAATTGCTGAGACTGTCTGAACTCCTTGGTTCTGCTCAAATAATAAAGCAACTGCCTGTGAATATCCAAAGTATGCAAAATTTTCTCCCCTTTATTTTGAGGGTTTGCATAAAAAGTAGGCAAATGAATAGTTTGATTTAAGGCCACACTAGAAACCACTTTAGGCATAAAGGAAGGATTAGTACGCAAAGATACCCTATCCTTATGAAAAATCAGGAAAGGCTCCACTGCCATGAGGGCCTGTAATTCAGAAACCCTTCTTGCAGAGGTAATGGCCAACAAAAAGCAGTTTTCCATGATAAATACTTTAACTCGGCAGTAGCTGCAGGCTCAAAAGGTTGTAGAGTAAGTTTTTCCAACACAAAATTGAGATCCCAAGCAGGAGTAGGAGCTCACGGGGGTCTTATATTCTTTGCCCCTCTAAGAAATTGCTTAAACCAAGGATGAGAGAATAAAGGAGGGTCACAATCATAGTGAGCAGAAATGGCTGCAGCATGGACCTTTATTGAGGAGAAAGACAAACCCTTGTCCAATAACTCAGTAAGATATTGAAGAGCAACACTTAAATCAGGTTTGGAGACATCAAAGTCCTTTCCTTTGCTCCAAATAAAAATCTCCTCCATTTATCAGCGTAAACTTTCCTGGTACTAGGCCTCCTGGCCTCCAAAATAACATTCAAAACTTGTTGTGGAAGCTGAGACCCTCCAGAGTCTAAAACAGAATATGCCAGGCTGTTAGATGCAGAGACTGAATCTTGACATTGAGGAAGTGACTGTCCTCTTGTGACAAAAGGTGCGGAATCAAAGGCAGAGGCCATGGAGGTTCTCGTACTAAACTCCTCAGTAGTGGGTACCAGTGTTGTTGAGGCCAATCCGGTGCTATCAAAATCATAGTTGGCTTGTCTTGTCTGGCCTTCAAAAGTACCTTGGGAAGAAGAGGCAGAGGTGGAAAGGCATATACATGCAGATTGTTCCAACTGAAAGATAGAGCGTCCACCTTCCAAGCTGTGTGATGAAACATTTTTGTGCAAAACTTTGGCAACTGGTAATTTAGTGGAGAAGCGAACAGATCTATGTCTGGAGTTCCCCATAACACTGTCAACTGTTGAAATACATGAGGATCCAATTTCGACTCGTGAGGATCCACTATTTGTCTGCTCAATACATCTGCTAAGGAGTTCTGTGCTCCTGGTAGAAACCTTGCCTGAAGATTGAGGTGTAGATTGAGAGCAGTTTCCCACAGAATCATCGCTTGCCTGCAAAGAGGGTAAGAATGGGTTCCCCCCTGCTTGTTGATGTACCACATGACAGTAGTGTTGTCTGTTTGAATCAACACCTGCCCTGGACGAAGTAAATCTTTGAAAGCCATCAATGCAAACTGGACTGCTAACATTTCCTTCAAGTTGATATGCAAATGTTGGAGTTTGACAGGCCACGTGTTTTGCACCCATTTTCCATTGAGGTGTGCTCCCCAAGCCTTGTCCGAGGCATCTGTCGTTAGAATCTGACTCGCCTCTGGCCGGGTCACAGAGTCCCTTGTTTAGGTGACATTCCTGAGCCCACCACAAAAACTCCTTCTGAATGCAAGGTATTATCTGAATGACAGTGTCTAGATCTTGGCAGCGCTGTGTCCACACATTTTTGAGATACCATTGAAGCTTCCTCATATGCAATTTGGCATTGGGAAGCACCAGAATACAAGATGCCATGAACCCCAAGGCTTGAAGGACTGTCCTTGCAGTCAGCCTGGACCGTAGAGACATTTGCTGGAAATAAAGAGAAAGGCTTCTTTGTTTGTCCGGGGTCAAAAAAGCCATCTGGGAAGCTGTATTCAGTCTCACACCCAGAAAGCACATGTCCTGAGAGGGTACTAGACTGGACTTTGTTTCGTTCACAGAATACCCTAGGCATCTTAACACTGCCATCACATACTGTAGATGATGAAGAAGTTCGTCCTTTTCTTGTGCAATAATCAGACAGTCGTCCAAATAAGGGTAAATCTGTATTCCTCAGTCTGAAAAATGCTATCACTGGAGCCAGAACCTTTGTGAACACTCTGGGCGCAGTAGATAAGCCAAAGGGCAATGCAGAGAACTGATAATGTAAATTTCCAGCCCGGAAACGCAGGTACCTCCTGCAACTGGGCCTGATAGGAACATGAAGGTAAGCCTCTTTGAGATCCAGAGTAACCATCCAGTGATCTTTTCCCAACAGAGGTAAAAGCTGTTGTAAAGTCAGCATCTTGAACTTTGGAATGTCCAGGTAAGTGTTGAGGATAGATAAATCCAAAATTGGTCTCCACGTGTTTCCTTTCTTTGGAACTAGAAACAGGCGAGAATAAAATCCTAGGCCCACTTCTGACAGAGGAACTGGCTGTATAGCTCCTATTTGAAGAAGTAAAGAAATTTGTCTGTGAGCCTCTATCCTTTGCCGAGGAGGATGTCTGGCATGCCTTTGAAAGGAGGCATGGTATGGAAATAGAACTTGTAACCTCGGTTTATAATGTCCAATACCCATTTGTCCTGGGTGACTAAATGCCAATTTTGCTTGAAAAGAGCCAACTTTCCTCCCAAAGGAGCTGCCAGGCAAGAGGAATCTGGCAGCTGAAAATGCAGGTCATTGGGCCTGTTTACGAAAGGACTGGCCCCTGCCCTCACCAGCAGATTGAGCAGGCGAACTCCATTGTCTCGGCCTGAAGGTACTCTGAGCTCTGCCCCTACCACGCCTAGATCTACCCCTAGACTGAAAATCAGAAGAAGGACGCCCACCCCTTAGTAGGCCAATTTCTACTAAACTTTGGAGGTTGTACCTGCAAAAAATCTTTAACAGTCTGCATAGACTTAGCCTTGTCTTCCATTTTCTTTAAGACTGACTCCACAGGAGGACCAAACAAAACTTCAGACTGCAAAGGGGCATCCAGAATTCTAGACTTAACATGCTCAGACAAATTCTGATCCTTAAGCCAGGCGTGCCTACAAATAACTGAACCAGTGGCAGCCACCCTAGAAGAAGCCTGTAAAGCATCAAAACCACATTGCAAAGAGTGCTTACCCACCTGTTCAGAAACATGCACTAAATCCTGCAATTCTTTACACTCTATGCCCTCTGCCAAAGCATCCACTTGGAAATTCTGATACTTCAACATATGAAACTGGCAGTTCAAAGCTCTCATTGCTAAAGTAGAAGAGGTATACACCTTCTTACCCCATCTATCCAAAGCTCTAGCTTCCTTATCCAGAGGAACCGGATTCTTAACAACAGAGGCTCTAACACCCTTAGGCCCCTGACTAATAGTTTCTGGGTCCGCCCTAGGACTCTTATACAGATATTTATGAGCCTCAGGCACCCTGTAATACCTGTCCGGTTTAACTGGGGCAGGAGGCACAGAATCTGGATTAAGGGAAGCTTCCGAGAAAACATCTGAAACAACATCCAAAACCGGAGGTATAGCTAAGGGTCTATGCTGTGGTAAAACAAGAACTCCTAAGCCTCTTCGGGAATCAGAGTAATCCTGTCCCTCCCACTTAAAATGCTCCCTCATGGAATGCAGAGTTTCTGAAAATGAAAAATCCTCTGGAGGAGAAGCAGAAGGAGTGGAATCCTCTGCATCAGAATCAGAATAAGGAGGGAAATCTTGAATGTCCTCAGTAGAAGACTCTGAATCATCTGAGGCCTGCTCCAAACTTTCCAACTCTGGCTCCATCCTGGGCCTCTTATCAGGAGGGGGCATAGAACCTCTAATTAAAGTAATCAAATCCTCTGCCATTTTAAGCATGTGCTTTTTAGGCACAGACCCTGAAGAACCAGAACTGACACCAGAGGAAGGCAAAACAGACCTGCCCTTAGAAGGAGCCTTAGAAACAGTAGCAGAAGGCCTAACCACCACCTTAGGCATAGAAGGGAGAATAGTAACCGGAGAGGCCCCTTCAGCCTGACCTGCCTCCTGAGAGGCCACATCTTGTAAAATCAAAGTTTCCCCCTGGGACTCAACAGAAACTTCAGCCGGATCCACCTGTTCAGCTGTAGCTTCTAAAGGTCCGGCGTCCGAAACGGACGAATCATCCTGCCTAGGCTTTAAAGATTTGTCTTTGCGGTTCTTAGTAGAAGCAGGCGTCGGAACATCCGACAGCATATTATAATTACACCTCTTGCCAAAGACTAACCTAGCGCAATCTAACCTCCGTTTTATAGTGCGCTTATTAAACCTAGCACAAAACAGACACCCGACTACGTCGTGCTCCGGTCCCAAACAAGGAATACAAAGCGAGTGGTAATCCCTATGCGGTATCTGTTTCCCACAAGAAATACAATTAATCACTTTTTCTGACATCCGGTAAGTAACTGAGGCAAGAAAAAACAAAAATATTCTCCAATGGGGTACTTAGCCCAACTTGGTATCGGTCTGAAACTCCGAAAACGAAAAATTTCAGAACGCCGAACGGCACTTGCAACGCTGCTTCTGCATCGGACCATGCGGCAAAAAAGACTGAGGATATGACGTCGGTCATGCGCCTTTATACCCTGACGCTCTGATGTCAGATCTAGGCGCCCATGACCGACGTCAGCCTAATACTTTGGTATTCGGGCCGACCGAGGACAGCGGACTACCCATAAGTAAGGACTGCAGCAATGTGAGATGAAGAACATCATGTACAGGTAATATGCCTAATGCAGACTTGCTATTTGAAGTCTGGATGTAGCAAAAACTACTTGCTCTAATGTACTTTCCAAGTACAACACTTGTGCTACACATGCAGAAACTGTTCTCACTTGCTCAAGACAAAGACAAAAGAAGTTCCTAAACACAATGTATCATTTCATAAGGGAAAGAAATTCCTTTTAAACCAATACTGTACAACTCATTTGGGTGACAAAACCATGGAAACCTTGGGTTAAATTTCCATTACTAGCACCTCAAACACCACATGCTGCTAAAACAGTCCTAGCCCCACTGTCCTGTGATAGCACTGTTAGTGGCTGCTGTTGTCCAGGTGTTCCTCCACTATGCCCCCCCACCACCACCCCCAAACTCCAACACAAAATACAGGTAATCCGGAATATTAACTGCTATGGGAATCTCTTCATAGGCTTTCATCCAAAATTGGTCCAGTATGAATTCGGACTTAGTCATTCAACTACAAATTAGTTTCTCGCCTGCCATTTCATTCTTATCAACCATTTAAGGCATGGATGGTGCAGCTTTTGAGACAAGAGACTCAGTACACTTTACGTTCATTCAGCTGCAGGCCGAAAGACGTACACATTTAAAATGTCTAAAATGAGATAAGCCAGTCCACAGCAGTGGCATAAAAAAGCAGTTTTCCTTCTGACATTCACATTTACCATGCATGCAATGTTTTAAATAATCCTAATGTCCTCACATTCCCAAATGCTGCCAAGCAAGTTTAAAAATATCACACCTCACTACAGACACTTCCTGTAACCTCTCAGCTGCCAAACAGGAAGTCATGTTGGCATGTGGCTCACTGACATTGAGTGGAGTTGTACAAAGGGAAGTAGGGAGCTTGTTCCCAGATTCCCCAATACATGATTGAGTGCTTTGCAAGTCTGACAGTAATTATTCTGATAAGAAGCCCAGTCATGTATGGTTTATAAACACACGTGCCCCAAGCTTTTGAACCTCAGGCAAGTGTGCTGTTTAGTGAGGAATCCATTACTGATGGCTCTGTCTGAGGAGGAGAGAGCTGTGGAGGAGACTGGGGAACCAATACACAAAGTGGTCACTGGTAAGTTTCTATATCTGAATTTGTTGTCTGCAACAGAAGGAAACTCAGTCAACAGTATAGTTAAAGGACTGTCCTTTTACTTGAAAGATAAGCCATCATCAGTCAGCAGCAGCTCAGAAAATGAGGAGCAAGTATGAGATGGATAAATGCTGCGAACCTGTAGTGTGCAGTGTGTGTATCAAACTTCTCTGGATGTTTCTCAGAAGCACTACTGGTAACATTTGCTCAACTGCTGACTTTAGTTGTAGTTACTGTCCTGCAGACTGAAGACCCCCCCCCCCCCAACACTCCTATTGGCAGCACAATTGCTTACAATTACAAAAAAACACTCTGGGTTATACTTAAATTGAGGTGGTCTTGTATTTTATTTATTTTAGGTGCATTCAACACATGCATGTCATCTCTGACAGGTTAACTGTTCAAGTGCAACAGCTATGCATTCTTGTGAACACATTTAAAGTGCACTTTCCTCTGTATCGCTCATCCTCTCTGCTTTAAAATTAAATTATAGCAAGTATCCTTAACACCACAAAGTCAGAAATCAGACAACTTAAGTAGACAGTAATCTGGCGTTCAGCCAACACATTACCAAGACAGTAAGAAAATTATTCTTTTTCATCCAACTCTTAAAACCAAGGTCCAGAAAATGCAGTTTATAACAGCTTTAGTGTTTACATGGTTTGGGTCCATATTTCTGCAGCAGTCAGATGCTCCATGTAAACACAAAATAAAAGGAAACAATTAAACCATGACATCTTTCTGTTGTAACATGTCAAATCTACATCATTTTCACATTATGATTTGCCTTCCTCAAGCTGACAGCTGCATACAGGGTGACAGAAAGGTCCCATCACATAGTTCATCTTTGGGCAATTTGTTGAAGGACCACACCAAGTTAAACTGGGTCATCCTGGCTCCTCAAACCAGGTAACAATAGGAGACTAGGTGTTCAGTCTCTCAAGTAACACTATCACAGACTATTACACTGAATTGCTTTATTGGCTGTGCATGAAGTACTTGGCTCTTCACCTTAATGTAAGACTTCCAGAAAGTGAATCTGAAGTTCTGATTTTGTCTAGGAAGAATGTTTAAATGCTAATTTTTGTACGCTCTCACAATTACCTCATGCACACATTTTTTAATAAGGCAGTTGCATCAGACACTACGATCAGACTACTGTATTCAAACTGTATTAAAAGTGCCCGTTACCCAAAAAACAGAAATCTGCCTAAAACTAAAAAATGGGGGACAAAGGGCACAAAAATCAGATGAATTTTAAAAAATTTAAATGTTGCTCTTATAAAATAAAAAATTGTTTTGAGCAGACATGCATTTCTGCGTGTTTTGGGTTATTTGCATCCCCACCACCACCTATACTTCAGAAACATGCACTGGAATGCTAACCTGTATGTACCAGTACACTGTTTTCACTGCTTTGCAGTGAAAAAGAAATGCTGAGCCACTCACTCTTAAATTAATGAGCCTGAAGTAGCTTTCCCAAGCTCTCAGAAATGTCATGCACTGCTGTTATTTATTTCATTTTGATGGGGGGGGGGGGGGACATATGCTCATTTTGATGTTGAGGATTGGAACAGCAGAGAACTAGCCAACATTGAAGACGTGGCTCCAAATAAGTATTTGTTTCCATTGCAGCTGATAATCAAGAAGTGCCGTTACCCTTACCTATGTGCAGCTATGAAACATTCATTCCTTCACCTCATTCATGCCGCGGTTTATCCAGTACTGGGAGAATGTGCTGAACAGCTTTAAACTGCAAAAGTGAAAGTATCATATGAAATGCCAGTAGAAGGAATTATGATGTACCTTCTCCAATTCACACTATGGCTTCATTAGTAAATTAGTGAATATCTCTGCCTGTCAAGTGGGAGACAGGAGAGACTCCTTGATGTGGAGTAGATGAAGGTGTTAGTAGGAAATCACAGTGGGTTAAGGCTGTGAATGTCTATCATGCATTCTGTGGGAATGGGTTTGATGCGCTTACTCTTCACTTGCCTACTGTATGATCTGGAGCAAGTCACTCAACCAGACAGCAGTTTGGGCAACTGGGAATTTGAGTCTGGCTCATCAGTGGTCTGCATGGACCAGTAACACCACTGAGCCCACTGTCAGGAGTTATCTGCCTTTGTATCACTGCTTTTAAGCAGTGGGTATGCCACAGATGTTAAGATGGTCATCCCCTCCCTGAAGTGCTGTAGGTGAAAATGGTGCCAGGCTTAGAGTGTACCTTTTAATGTACTTGAGTTAGTGTACGCAGATAAAATTACTGGTCTTCCATTCAAAAATCTCAGCCCATCTTTTTCTTGAAAATGACAAAAGACTATCCTGTTAAGTGGTACCATATTAGTTACATATTGTAAAGTCACAGGAGCAATGTGAAGTGTCTGTGTTTTGTAGTTTAGGTTCTAAATGCATTATACACAATTGAAAGGAGTTTGAAAACAGCTGCTGTTTTAATAACTTGTTTTTAAAGTTTATGACTGCAGGTCTCTCAGCTGTCTGAAGAGACCACTGAGAAGCCTGACCCAGTTTCCCAGGCTGGTTAAGTGACTACAGAAAGCAACTCATTAAGTCGCTGCCTGTGACCTCTGCAACAACTGGCAGACTCAAACAAGAAGCCTTCCCTTGGGTGGGCTTGAACCACCAACCTTTCGGATGACAGCCAATTGGGCCACAGAGATATTACTGTACTTTTGGAGGGCCTTAACTAAAGAGAAATACCACCGTTATGCAACACATTCAAAAGACAGCAAGCTAAATATTAAACTGGTCATCCACTTATGAAATGTACATTGTATGTTAATGTCTCTTAAAACAAGTTAAGACATACTTTCCAAATTCTACAATAAGCTAGAATTCCACATGGGAATTTAGAACTGCACGTCCACAGTACTGTGCCAAGAGCTACAATTTTACTGGCACTTGCTTTACTTGCTACTGAGCTGAACCCTCTGACCTGAATAAGAAGCAAGATACATTGCTGAAAGTACAGTTGTGCAAGCTGAAATTAACAGACTATGTTTGAATGATCACTACTGCAGCAGCTTTAGCTATATGGGTTGTATCCTGCCAAGAATAAAAATGGCTGGCCAGCTTCCAAAGCTTCAGAGCACCTTCTGTGTGTCCAACTCGAGCTGCTTGACAGATTGAACTGGCTAAAAAGCAAGTTTGAGCATGGAGCCCTTCAGAGTTTTCCTGCCAGTAGATAGAGGGAGGCTGAGCCCTGAAAGGACAATGCTAGGAACAAAAGATGCCCACACCCTGGCATAACACAAAAAGAAAAATGGGGATGGAGCAGCTACTGCAGCAGCTATCATTTGAACATTTACTGTTGTATCAAGTTCCGCTTACAGAACTGTACTAGGTTCTTCATATTGATCACTATTGCAGCAGCCTTCTCTCGTGTGGGTACATTACCATAGCTAATCAAAAGCAGTATCTGGGAGGTGGGAAGAGAAGTGTCCAGAAACCCCTGGAGAATGCTCCAAGCAAACCTTGATCTAGACCTAATGATATCAAGCTTATACTGCTTTATAAAAGTGTGTAGAGAAGACGAAGTAGCAGCTTCTAGAATCCAGTCCCTTTTCAAAAAGCCATAGATGAAGCCAAGGCCCTCGTAGAGTGGAACTTGACAACTCCTGGAACAGATTTGTTATGGTGAGTACAACAAAAGTTAATAGCCCTGGGTGAGCAAACTGGTAACTTGGAAAATTATTTTTTTCTGAGCTGTGATAAAGGATCTGAATTGCCTAGATACAGTAAGGCCTTGCCCAATCTAACTATGGTGGCTGCCAAAAAAGCAATTACTAGAAAATGGAAACCAAAGTCTAAACTAGCCATATCAGAAGCAGTGAATATAGTAACAGAGATAAGAGAACTGGAAGTGGGATGTTAAGAAAAGGGTATGAACAAATTACATAAAAAGGAAATTGTGGAAACAATACATGCAGAATAATGTTCTGCTGGGGGAATGAAGTTTTACAGTAAGGCAGGAACTGAATGAGCCATGTAGCGTTAGTGACAATGGCTGTATAGAAGATCACATGTGATGGTTACAACTGAATATGTGTTACCTTTCATGTATAAAATGTATGACTGCCTATGTCATAAAAAATCTTTATTGAATTATAACTTAAAAAAAGGGTAATAGCCTTGGACAACCATCTGGTAGTTGCCCGTTTTGAAACTGGTTCCCTTCTTACCTTCACAAGAAATGAACAGATCTGAAGATCTGAAAGATTTAGTTCGGTCAATTTAGTATCAGAGATGTCTGTGGACATCCAAGATATGGAGTATCCCATACCCCTCATTTTTAGGTTCAGGAAAGAAAACTGGGAGATGGATAGTTTGGACTAAGTAAACTTGGCTACCACTTCAATCCTTCTCTTGTGCTTAGTTCTCAAAAGAAATCCTGTCCCTGTGAAAAATGAGATTTGACTCGCCATAGCCTGCAACTCAGATAACCTTCTTGCATTGGTCAAAGCAATCAGTAAAACTGTTTTCCAATGTGAAGAACCAAGTCAGTTAGCAAGATTTAAAGAATTGAAACACTTAGAATTATTGGATGAAGATTTGTTTAACTTCATGTGGATAGAACATCCTGTGATTCCACTGTTCAAGGCCTTACCTAAGGTACATAAGGATTTGAATGACCCTCCACTGAGACCCACAACTTGTTCACCATTATTAACAATACAAATGGGGTTAATGCTGTTACACATTTATTGAATGATTTAGAAATATTTGATAATAAAATGAGATGGCTAACAGCTGAAACAAGAAAATACATTATTCTCGAATATATGTGTTATCAGGATGTGCTCTACCGTCAAACACACGGGGTTGCCATGGGCACCCCTCGTGCAAATACATATGTTAATTTGGTATTAGCCTTTTGGGAGAAGCAGACTGTAACAGAGGGACAATACCAATGGAAAGATATGTTTTTATAAGTGCTTTGTGGATGATATTCTTCGGTTATGGAAAGGAGGGGTGGAAGAACGTATGGGGTTCATAGAATATTTAGAATTCACCACTACCTTCCTGAGATTTATGGTAAATTATTCTAAGACTGAATTGGATTTTTTTAGAAGTCAAGTTGATTAGGGATGCAGATGGTTTTAAAACTACATTGTACAGAAAGAGCTGCTGGAAGAAAGTACAGTTGTGTACACTTATTCACTGTTGCAGTCATTACATTTGGGTTATCTGCTTGCAGGTTGCCCTCAGTCGGCCTGATTAACAAAGTCTTGGGTCCTGCGTCTATTGCGGTCCCTTCTTCCATGACATCAGATCGTCAGGGGTATAAAACATGCAGCCAAAGCCATTACATCAGTTTTTCTTGCCCCAGATGTCAGGTGCCCCCCTAATGGGAAGCAATTAAACATAAAAGCACAAAGATATACCTCCAACAAAAAAGCAAATACACCAAAAAGGCTTTTAAGCATAGTAAAAGGAAAGTAGAATTATAGCCAAAAGTTAGGGGGCTGGAGGGAGGGTAACCAGGACTGCAACAGTGAATACACTAACATCTACATTTATGGTAAGTGCACACAAGTGTACTATGTTCTTTGTGTTTCACTGTTGCAGTCATTACATTTGGGTAGATTCCCAAAGCTATGGTTGGGAGGAGGAATTTAGATAGCATTAGGGCCAGCTATAAAGGCCATGCAAGACTGCAGTGGCAAAATCAGCTCTGAACTTAGAGAAAATTGGCAAATGATAATGCTTGGTGAAAGTATGTACAGAACTCCAGGTAGCAGCTTCTAGGATGTCCTTGGTAGGGACGCCACTGAGAAAAGCTGTAGCGGTAGATGCAGCCCTGATGGAGTGAGGTCTGATCTCCTGGGGGATAGGTTTTCCATGGTGCTTATAGCAGAAATAAATGCAATGGCTTATCCACTTAGAAATGGTTTGCTTTGAAATAGCCTTCCCCTCTGCCCCTGTAGCAAATGCCACCAGCAGTTCAGATTTCCTTTGAGGTTTAGTACTGTCCAATAGAATCTAAGCTGTCTGTTGACATCTAAGGAATGCAGTATCCGTTCCCCTTTATTCTGTGGATTGGGAAAGAAGGTTGGCAAATGAATGGACTGATTAAGAGCCACACTGGATACCACCTTGGGCATGAAGGATGGATTGGTTCAGAGGGGCACTTATCTGCATGAAAGATGATGAAAGGCTCCAATGTCATAAGGGCCTGTAATTCAGATGCCCTTCTAGCTGAAGTGATTGCTAAAAGGAAAGCTGTTTTCAAAGAAAGAAATTTTAAGTCTGCAGTAGCAGCTGGCTCGAAAGGAGGTAGAGTGAGTTTCTCCAAGACAAAGTTAAGGTCCCAGGCTGGGGTTGGAGCTCTCCTGGGTGGTCTCAAATTTTTGGCCCCTCCGAGGAACTGCTTGAGCAGTGGATGAGACAAAGAGGGGAGGTTCTGTGTTATAATGAGCTGAAACGGCTGAGGCATGGACTTTAATGGAGGAAAAAGACAGGCACTTGTGAAGCATCTCAGTTAAGTATTGTAAAATCTGAGGTAAATTGGGCGCTGCTGTGCTCATCCCTTGAGATTGGTTCCAGGCACAGAATCTTTTCATTTTTCAGCATAAGATTTTCTAGTACTAGGCCTCCTTGCATCTAAAATGATATCCATCACAGGTTTGCTGAGGTATGGTAAAGGAGAGATTAAGTAATTAGCCAGGCTGCAAGGTTCAGTGTTGGAAGCGGAGGGTGCAGAATCTGGTTCTCCTGCTGAGACAGCAGGGAAGGAGTCTGAGGCAGGTGTCATGGAAATAACAGTGACACTGCGCAGGAGGGGTTACCAGTGTTGGCGCGGCCAGTCTGGAGCAATCAAAATCATCCTTGGTTTGTCCTGTTTGATTTTTAGTAGTACTTTGGAGAGCAGAGGCAGAGGGGGGAAGGCATGAACTGATAGGTTTTTCCAGCTGAAGGACAGAGCATCCACTTTCCAGGCTTGTTTGTGGGGAGTCCTTGTGCAACATTTGTCCAATTGGTAGTTCTGGGGAGAGGCAAACAGGTCTATATCTGGGCTCCCGCATTTGCTTGTCAACATGCTGAAAATCCTTGGTTCCAGTTTCCACTCGTGTGGGTCCATGAGGTTTCTGCTTAGATCGTCTGCCAGTGTATTTAATTTTCCTGGCAGGAATTGAGCTTGTAGGTGCACTTGGTAGCTCAAGGCCGTGTTCAACAATGCCATGGCTAGTCTGCAGAGGGGGTAAGAATGTGTACCCCCCCCCCTGCTTGTTTATGTACCACATAACAGTGGTGTTGTCTGTCTTTACCATTAGTTGTCCTAGAAGAATGTGACCCTTGAAGGATGTCAGAGCATTCTGTACAGCTAACATTTCTTTGATTGATATGCAGGTGCATTTGACTTTAGTTCCATTTGCCCTGAATGCACTTCCTTGCCAGGTGAGCCCCCCATGCATAGTCTGATGCATCTGTTAGGGTTTGGGTGGCAGGGGGTGGTGTGAAAGGTAGTCCCTTGTTTTGGTGGCAGGCCTCTGTCCACCAAAGGAACTCTAGGCGTTGGCAAGATATGATAGGAATCATTGTTTCTAGGTCTTGAGAATGTTGACACCATAGTCTTTTTAGATACCACTGTAGCTTCCTCATATGCAGTCTTGCATATGGAATTAGAAGAATGCAGGAGGCCATGAACCCCAAAGGCTTGCAGCACTTGTCTTGCAGATAAGCAGGGTTTTTTGTGGCCACTTGTTTGAACTAGGTTGTCAAATGAATTTGCTTTTCTGGTGTGAGGTAAGCCATCTGGGAAGTTGTTATTCAAGCTTGCTCCCAGGAATATAATTTCTTGACGTTGTATTCAAGCTTGCTCCCAGGAATATAATTTGTTGACAGGGTACCAGGTGTGATTTCTTTTCGTTTATGGTGTACCCCAGACAAGTTAGAAGCCTTTTTACAAAGGCCAGATGATTCAAAAGTATGCCCTGGCTTTCTGCCTGAATTAGACAATCATCCAGGTGTGGGTATATTTGAATATTTCTTTGCCTGCAAAATGCAGTAACTGGAGCTAGGCACTTTGTGAATACCCCGGGTGCAGTAGATAAGCCAAAGGGCAGTACAGAGAACTGATAGTGCATGTAGCCTGCTTTGAAGCATAGGTGTCTTCTGCAAGATTCCCTGATTGGGATGTGCAGGTAAGCTTCTTTTAAATCTAGTGTTGCCAACCAGGCATCTGCCTAGCATAGGAAGTAATTGGTGAATCAGCATCTTGAATTTTGGAATCTCCAAAAAGGTGTTTACAGTAGACAGGTCCAGGATAGGACGCCATGAATTGTCTTTTCTGGGTAACAGGAAAAGTCGTTTAGTAGAAACCTTGTACCTTTTCCTCTTCTGGTACCAGCTGAATAGCCCCCATGCTTAAGAGAGAAAGTACTTGTTTTTGGGCCTCTGCCCACTGACTTGTGGGTAGGTCCTGCCACCCACTTGGTGTTGGCAGCGTGTGGAAGTGAAATCTGTATCCCTGGGGCACTATTTAAAACCTACTTGTCCTGGGTAATGAGTTCCCAATTCTTTGCATGAAAAGTAATCTTTCCCCCCAAAGGGGCAGTCAGTTGATAAGTGCTTGGAAATTTTAAAAGGAAGTCATTGAGACAGTTTACCATAGGGGGGAGTCTTATTATTTCCCAGACTTGGAAGTGGAGGCCCCCCACTGCTTAGTTCTGCGAGTCCTCTGGGACTGAAACCTGGGGTTTTTGCTGTGTCTGGGTTTGGCTTGAGAAGACCTGGAAGGGGCTGGAAAGGACCAATTCTTAGAGGGCCAGTGCCTACTAAATCTAGGAGGCTGAACTTGTAAAAAATCTTTAACAGTTTGCATAGATTTAGCTTCATCTTCCATCTTCTTAAGAACTTCCACAGCCTTGTTGCCAAACAGGCAGTCCTGATTTAAAGGAGCATCCAACAATTTAGCCTCAACATGATCAGGCAAAGCATGCCTTCTGAGCACAGACCCAGTAACAGCAGCCCTGCAAGAGGCCTCTAATGAATCAAAACCACATTGCAAAGTATGTTTTCCAACTTGTTCAGCAGAATGCATTAAATCCTGTAATTCTTTATTTTCCACACAGTCAGGAAGCAACATCATTTTCTGTTTAAGCAGTCTAATAACATGTTGATATTTTAACACATGAAACTGACAGTTTAAAGCCCTAATGGCCAAGGTTGCAGAAGTGTAAACCTTCTTACCCAATCTACCCAGCGCCCTGGAGTCTCTATCAGAAGGGGTAGGATTTTTAGCAATAAAAGCCTTAATGCCCTTGGGCCCCTGTGAAATAGTCTCTGGATCTGCAATAGGATTTTTGAAAAAGAACCTGTGGGACTCAGGGACTCTGTAGTATCGGTCAGGTTTTCTGGGAGCAGGAGACAGGGAATCAGGGGCCAAACTAGATTCCGAGACAGCATCATCAACAAAGTCTAGTACAGGAGGAATAGCTAAAGGCCTATGCTGAGGTAGGAGAAGGAATTCCCCAAGCCTCTTTTTTGAATCAGAAAAATCCTGGCTTTCCCAGTGTAAATGCTCCCTTAGAGTATGTAAGGTCCCCCCCCCCCAAAAAAAAAATCCTCAGGAGGGGAAGCAGAGGGAGACGCTCCAGGGATCTAAATCTTTTCATCACAATGAACAAAACATGCTGGAGGGATAGGTTCCCGACCCAGAGACTCCCCATACTCTGGAATAGACTGCCCATACATGTCAAGCAGAGCACCTCATTGGCCCTCTTCAAAAGGAACCTTGATGATTGGATGGGAGATAGGAAATTCACCCCGGGGATCATGTCAGTCGCCCTGCTAGACAGGGGCCCAGAGAAGTAAATATTGTGGGAAAAAAATGTCCAGGGAATTATGGCTAGGCTTGCATAGGCCTTAGGGCCAATAGCCTAGTACCAACCTATGAACCTAATAGAGTCCTCTGCATCAGAATCCTCATAAGTAGGTAAGGGCAAATCCAGATCAGAAGAGTCACAAAAAACAGAATCCTGATCAGAAGATTCATAATCAACCTCAGTCCTAGTCCTCTTAGAAGGGGGTGGGGGGGGGTTGGCTGCCACGGATTAGAGTTATTAGATCTTCAGCCATTCTTATCATTTGTTTTTTAGGCATAGCGGCCTGAGCATGTGGCCTGGGCATCGGTTTTTTAGACATGGATCGAGATTTAGGCCTAAGTAATGAAGGAGGCGTGGATTTAATATGGAAGTCCGTAGGCCTGAATACACCCTCAAAAGCCGGTGCCTGCACAGCGGCTCTGGACCCATCCAAGGTAGACACATCCACGGGTTCCATAGTTGAAGCATCTCACGGCATACCGGACTCCACATGGGTCTCAGTAGAGGCCTGCGAATGTACCGGCGAACTGGCGGCTGGCTTAGGAGAAACACCATCGGCAGTTTTGGACCTCGGCAGCCTGTCTCAGTCTTTCTCTGTGTTTTTTCGGAATCCTGGTAGTCCGATGGCTAACAGACGACATTTCTGTATAATTACACAGAGAACCAAAATACTTAGAGACGAAAATATACAGACGACTGATAGTGCGCTGATTAAAGAACAAAACTGACAGCAAGGTATGTCATGGTCAGGGCCTAGGCAAGGAATACAGTACGAATGAAAATCTTTAGGAGGTATTTGCTTTCCACAAGTAATGCAATTATTAACTTTTACTGACATCGGTAAGGAGCAATAAAAAGTTTCCCCAATGGGGTACTTAGCTTTAGTTGAAGACTTCGGTTCTGAAATTTGAAAACGAAAATTTCAGGAGTCGGCCGACCGGCACTTGCAAACTGCTTCTGCTTCGGTCACCGCACGGCAAGAAAGACTGATGTAATGGCGTCGGATGCATGTTTTACACCCCTGACAACCTGATGTCATGGAAGGGACAGCAACCGACGCAGGACCCAAGACTTTGTTAATCAGGCTGACTGAGGGCAACTTGCAAGCAGATAACCAAAATGTAATGACTGCAACAGTGAAACACAAAGAACATCAGTTTGCTAGTTCAAGATAGCATGCACCCCAGGTATACTTTCAACAGCATTATTAGTGTTCAGGATCTCCAGGCTCTGCAAAGAAGATACCATGTTTGAACAAGAAATTGTTCGAATTGAGCATAACCTTAATAATAGGGGATACCATAAGAGTAGAATGTAACTGAAGAGAGTAAGAAATGTAGGAAGCAAGGTACACAGCCCTAGTTTTCACATCATTTAAATAAAGAGTCAAGAAAAGGAAGTGAATAATGATGGTGCAAGGTTGTTTTTGACCTACAGTAATAATGTAGGACGTATCTGTAATATAGTTAGGCAGAAATGGAAGATCCCGCTATCGGATGACAGATTGAGGGGGTGGTAGGTGAGGTACCATTGTTTGGCTTTAGGAGAAATAAGAGCCTGAAAGACTTGTGTCACGAAGGTAGGAAAGAACGACATGCCATATCCAGACATGTGCACATACTGATCAGACAAGTACTTTTATACAACCTGCAACAAGGAAAGTTTATAAATCTGATTTGTATGCAGACTGTAGGACTTATCTATTAGATTAAAGAATGAGCATAGTGCATTATATTGACATGTTTCACAGTCTGAAGGTCATACATTCAGATTTATGTTTATTCAATGTATAAAAAAGGATAGGGGAACTTGGTTAAAGATACTGAGCTCCAGGAGACTAAGTGGATAACAGAAGCGAACAAACACCCTGGGCTGAACGATGTCATACCTTTAAAGCCAGCCTTGAAAAAACAGGAGGGTAAATTACTGAATGTGACTGGATGCTATATTTTATTTAAGGGGTGGTGCTTCACTAGTAAATTATCTGAAGAAGGGCTTAGTCCCGAAAGCACTCATCATGGTTTGTCTCATTGATTTGTTTTAATAAAGAGTTGGAGCTGTTCCAGTGTGGTGATTACTGCCTTTTTTACTCTATGTTTGGATTTTTGGGCAAGTTAACCTTTGGTGGAGTCTGATTGTTTTCTGCATTTACCTGGTACAAATGGAACAAGTGTCAACTTCTCTAACAAAATTTAGATCCCAAGGAGGGGCTGCTGGTTTTCTAGGAGGCATCTTATGCAACACCCCTTTCAAAAGCATTTTGTCATGAGACTACATGGAGGATCCATGGACAGACATGCTGAAATGGTAGAAAAATGAACCTTGGCAGAATAAGGTAGGCCATAATTGTAACTCAACCACTGTAAGAGCAGAGAACAAAAGCTGCATGGATGTTGGTTATGTTGTCACCAATGACACATTTCTATTTCTCAATATATGATTTTCTAGTAGCAGGCTTTCATGCATCCATTAATATCTGCTGCACGTCCTCAGAAAACAGGTGCCTAAAAGGAATTAAGACTATCATCCAGGCAGTTAACTGAAGATGACTGATGTTGGGGTGTATCAAATGCCCCTGGTTTGGTGCAAGTGGATCCACTGTCAGGAAGCTTGTGGTAATTACCCCTGGATGTTTCTAAAAGGGAGAACCATGGTTGCCTAGGCCAGAAGGCAGTCACCACAATAATCTCTGGAGATTCCTTCTGAATCTTCAGAACTATCCTGGAAATTAGTGGAAAGGCATACAGGAACACTCCTATCCAAAGAAAAGGCATTTGTCTTCCAGGCCTTTTTGCAAGGAGTCCTGGAACCAAATTTCACATGATTGTTCAGAAAGGATGCAAGAAAGTGTACTTTAAGAATCTGCCAGAGATGGATCTGCACTGGTTCCTACTCAGTTTGTCTGCCACACAATTTTGCTCTGAAGGAATTTAGGATGCCTGCTGAGTGAGATGGTGCTCTGAAGCTATTCCACAAGCTAACATGGCTAGTCTACAAAGAGGATACAACCTGGCTCCCCCTTGCTTGTAGATTTACTATACGAGACTTGTCTATGACCACTTGAAGATGTCCCAAGGGTCAAAGATGGTTCAGAGAGTTGAGCGCCTTAAATCAAGGCAAGCTCCTCCTTGATATTTATGCGCTTGTGTCAGTCTTGTGTCCCACACCCCCTGCACTTCTCTCCTGAAATTGCTCTTCATGCAAAGTCTGAAGTGTCTGCGGGACTGCCTTGATAAGAGGGAAGGAGAAGGGCAAACCTGAATTTAAAGCCATCTGTTGTCTCCACCAAGACTTCTCTTCTGACAAACTCCAGGACTGGGATCTGAAAAGAAAATGTGTTGATGCTGGGATAAGATATTTCAGATACCACTGCATCTTTCTCATGTGCAGTATTGTCAAGTTATCATGAGAACCACTGATGCCACAAAACCCAAAATCCTGAGCTATTCCCTCGCAGTGAACAAAGTCAGACAGGAAGACATTAGAAATAGATCTAGCCAAACATCTTATCTTCTTTCTGAGGAAGAAAAGCTTTTTGAACAGAGGTATCTAGCTGACCACCCAGGAACACAATCTTGTGCGAGGGAGTCAAGACAGACTTCTGAATGTTCTCCTGGAATCCCAGTTTGTGGAAGAGATCTCACCAGAGAAATTCCTAACACAGTGTAAAAGATCCTGCAAAGATAAGAAAAAGTATGGAAACAAGTTGGGTTGGGAGGGTGGCCTAATGGTTAAAGTGTTTGCCTTACAAACACAAGGTGCAGGGTTCGAGTCTCACAAAGGATAACTGGCTAGGCTTAAAATGGCTCACAAGGCCAGTTAGCTTAGTACTAATCTATGAACCTATAAATCTATCTACCATGTAGCCTGCAAATAAGCGATGAAATCAAAGCTAAATAAATACTTTGTGAACACTCTTGGTGCAGTGGATAGTTCAAAGGGCAAGGCAGAGAACTGATGAGGTTGTGTGTGTCTGGATCACATTAAGAAACACCTGAGGTCTGAGTGAATATGGGTGTGATGAACATCTTTTAAAAGTCTAGTGTTACCAGGAAACAAATGAGGAAAAGGTAACAGGTTGCAAAGTGACATTTTAACTTTATCACCATCACAAACAGGTTTAGAAAATAAATATCCAGAACTGGTCTCCAACCATTGTCTTTCTTTGGCACTAGCAACATCCTTGATTAAAACCCTTTCCCCACCTGTGAAAAAGGAACTGGCTCCATCACTCCTTGAACCAGTATGTGATGAAGAATAGGTGGAAACAGTCTGATCTGCAGGATGAGGAATGATCCCCTGGAAAGGATGAATTTCCTCCCACGGTCATCTGTAACCTTGATGAAGGATTTTCAGCACCTGTTTGTCTGAAACAATCTGTTGCCAAAGAGAAAAACAGACTTGCTTTCTGGACGACAAAAGGGGACCAGAGTGGAACAGATATCCTCATATTTTCAGAAATTGTCAAAACAAACCATTATGAGCCAGACAATTCAAACTTCTAAGGGGAAAAAAAAGTTGCAAAAGAATACACTTTTATACCTGTAAATGTTTCCATCCATATTAGAAAGGCTAGGAAATGGAATTAAGTGCAGCAGTGGAATCAACGAAGGCTATAGCTGCTGGGTCAGGTTTGGGAATATAATATAAAAATGTAAAAGACTGAGGAACTTTAAACATCTTATCTGCCTTTTTAGGGACAGCTGGCTGGCTATTGGAAAAAACTGCAGGCAATAAGACGCACATTCTCTGAAGCAGACAGGACAGGAAGAATGGGTGTAGGTTCTAGAAAATCATTTTGCAACAACTCATAGTATTTTCTGAGAGACTGAGAAACCCCAGTTTTCTCAAGTGAGTCTCAAGAGAGAAAAACTCACAGGAAAAATCCGAATCTGAGCTCTCCTCAGGTCAGAAATGACAAAAAAACAAAACACACCATGAATCCATCCCTGCATCTTCCTGGTCCGATTCAGAACCTTGAATCTCTTCAGAGAGGAATTCCCTTTCTTTTACCAGAAACAAGGATCAGCAGCCTGAATTAAACCCTGAGCCAGTTCCAGTAAACTACGCGTATCCAAAGAAATTTAAGGTGTGTACATATTTTCTTTTATTGACAGGAAAAATGGGACCAACCATGTTACTAATGGCAGCAGCTGCTTCCAAAGGGATGGGCACAGCATTCTGACAAGAGGGAAGATTTTCCTATTCCCTCTCCCAGGACCAAGAGTGGCTCTCCCTTGCCAATGAAGGGACTCAAAGCTGCAGATGACATGGCTATCCCCTGCTCCATAGTAGGTGTAGGACCACAGTGATCCAGGTTAAAAAGATAAGTAGCCTGAGGTACAAAAATCGCCACTGCAGTCACAGTCTGTAGATGACACGAACTGCTGTGGTGGTAAAGGCCGTTTACAATTCTTTCTTAGGATTTTGAAAGAGACAGCAGAGTTTTTGGAGTCACAGTGTTTACATTCATGCTAATGATTCAGAATACATGTTTGTCGCACTTGATGTGAGAAATCTCTTCACTGTTAATCATCAATATGGCATAACTGCCATTGGCAAAATATTGGAAGAGAAGGCTGGTTTTGATACCAATGCAAATATACATGTTTGCACACTGTTAAAGCTGGTGCTTGACAACAATATATTCCTATGCCAAGGCAAACACTATCAACAATGACAGGGCATTGCAATGGGCACCCCTTGTGCCAACTCATATGCCAATCTTGTCTTGGCACACTGGGAGGATTTAGTGATTTTTCAGCAAAGATCACGAGTGGAAAAAGAAACTGGGATACTACAGCAGATTTGTGGAGGACGTGTTTTTCTTATGGAAAGGCACTCCATTTGAATTAGATTTATTTTTCATTTGGAATCTACAACAGATTTTTTCAGATTCTCAGTGAATTATTCATAGGTTCATACTAGGCTATCTGCCCAATGGCATTTATAAGCCTAGCCCATAGTTATGTGGCTTTTGCCACCCCTTTAGTTTGAATAAAAACTATGCCTATCATTTTGCTGTGCCTCTGTCAAGCAGTGACACTGAAGTAATCCCTGGGGTATACCTGCAATCTCCCATCCATTGGTCAAGATTCCTCTTGAACAAGGCCAGAGAGGTGCTCTGCCTCACATGTACCGGGATTTTGTTCCACAGCATAGGGAGTCTCTGGGTGATGAATCTGTCCCTCCAGCACGTTCTACTTATAACCGTGTCAAGGTTTAAGTCTCCCGCCCTTGTGGTTCTGAGGGATCTAGATTTTTTGAGGTGAAGCATATTCATCAAATCTGGGTTTGACATGGCCTTATATGTCAGGCACAGGTCACCTCTGAGCAAGCGGTATGAGACTGAAAGGAGTTCTTTCAGTCGGGCAGCATAAGACATATTTTTGAGACCCTTTATCCTTTTGGTGAGGAACTTTTGGGGCCTTTCAAGCTGCAGCAGGTGTCTGGTCAGATACATTCCGAATGGGGCATTGTACTCAATCATAGGTCTAATGAGTGATGAGTACAGGGGGACGATGACCTCCCTTGATCTAGATGTGAATCCCTTCATGATCAGGTGGGCGATATAGAAGGTTTTCCTAACTACTTTAGCAACATGAGTGTCAAACGAAAGGCTACTGTCAACCTGGGTCCCCAGATCCCTGATGACTTTTTCTGTGCTCAGTGGATTGCCACCTATATGGTAGCTAGGGTAACTTTTCGAAGGGTATGACTATGCATTTTTGGCGTTTAACTTCAGGCCATGGCTCTGGCACCAGTTATCCGTTTCTGTGAGGCCCTTCTGGAGGATATCTGTGTCAGATGTGTTTTCGACTATGGCTCCCAGTTTGCAGTCATCTGCAAACTTTGTCAGCCATAACCCTCCTGTGTTTGCTTGTACTTCAGAAAAGTAGATGCGAACAAGAGTGGACCCAGGACTGAGCCCTGTGGGACACCACTTACAGGCTTTGAGTCTGACATGGCTCCAGCAACTCTGACCCTGTGGGTTCTGTCACTTAGCCAGTTTGCAACCCATCTTGTGATGTATGGGTTTACATTCAAGCTGATGAGTTTTTCGATGATACCCGAGTGGGGTATTGTGTCAAGGCCTTTGCCAGGTCGAGGTAGGCTGTATGGACTGCCTTTCCCTCATCAATGGCCTTGGTGACTGTCTCGAAAAAGTCAACCAAGTTTAAGAGGCAGGATCTGCCTTTGACAAAGCCAAACTGGGTTGGATCCAAAGTCTGCAAGTTCCTATGTCTTTATTTATGAGTTCCATTATGATCCTCTCCATGGCTTTGCAGATAAGGCTTGTCAAGCTAATGGGGCGGTAAATTCCAGGGTCTGTGGAGGCACCGCCCTTATGAAGTGGGACCACAGTCGCCGTGCGCCACTCCTTGGGTACGTATCCTGAGGTGAGGCTAAGATTAAACAGCTGTCCTAACTGTGGGTTTAATTCCTCGTTGAGTTCGTGAAGCACACAGCCGGGGACACCATCCGGTCCCATGGATGCTGTGTTTTTTGCCTTAGTGAGGGCAGTTCTCACCTGGGCGTTGAAGATGTTTGGGGGGCTACAATCGTACACAGAGATTCATTATCTAGATGTTCACATTAAGAAGAATGAACATGGGTGAATAGAGACAGCTATACACAGGAAACCCTGTTGGAGGAATAGCATGCTTAGGTTTGATAGCATCCATCCTAGATGTACCTTCAATAACATTGTTAAGGGCCAAGTACGTAGAATCTTGAGGTTGTGTAAAGAGGAGAATAGGTTTCAATATGAAGTGAAAGTTCTTGAAAAGTAACCTGAGGGACAGAGGTTATAACAGCAAGGTTTTGAACAGAGAGATACCTCACAGTAAACTTAACAGGACTACCAATGCTAGGCCATGGTTCCACAATAATAGAGTACCGGGGCAAGCGAGAGCAAGTAAGAGCAGAAGTACAAGTGATGCACATCTGCATCTTACCTACAGTAATGATATAGGGGTATTTGCCAGATTACTAGGAACAACTGCAACTGCTGTGGTGGTGGTGCTGCGGTAACGTTGTCGCCTCACGGTAAGACGTTGTCCTGTTCGATTCTCAGCTAAAGCGTCTCCTGTGTGGAGACATGCGTGAATGGGCGTACCTTCGTTGAAGGTTGTGCGTCAGGCCTGGCAAGTCTGTACGTAAAAATCTACTGCCAATCATTAGCGGACCGGAGTTCCGCTGTGGCAACCCCTAACCGGGAAAAGCCGAAAGATACAACTAGGAACAACTGCAGAATTTTGTTGACAGATGTAAAGCTTGCCCATATACTGGGTACACAACCAAGGTCTACATTTAAAAGGAACAGAAATCTGAAGGATATACTTTGCCATGAACCATTGCTATGTGATGCAAGGAGGTTCACAACAGTGAAGGGCACTTTTGCATGTCAGCATTGTAGAGCATGTACGCACATTAAGAAGGAAAATTAATTTGTTCACAAGACAGGCAGGATTTATTCTCTGAACTATTATGCTGATTGCAATACTGAAAATAATATATATATATATATATATATATATATATACATATATATATATATATATATATATATATATATATATATATATATATATATATATATATATACACATATACACACACACACACACACATATATATACAGCTGTATATCAACAATGCTCTGCTTATGTTGGAATAGCTGTATATCAACAATGCTCTGCTTATTATGTTGGAAAAACTAACTGCAAATTAAAGGATAGAATTTTTAAACACGTCTGATATAAAATTGTGCAATAAACACACACACACACACATATATATATATACAGCTGTATATCAACAATGCTCTGCTTATGTTGGAATAGCTGTATATCAACAATGCTCTGCTTATTATGTTGGAAAAACTAACTGCAAATTAAAGGATAGAATTTTTAAACACGTCTGATATAAAATTGTGCAATAAACAACGCATTACATAACTATATTGCTTTGAATGAGGGACACATTTTTATTCATGGCACTGCAGACCGTAAATAATGTTAGAATGAGAGATCTGAAGAATGAAACAGAATATATAGAAATGCAGTGGATCATTAGAATGGGAGCAGATAAAGCCCCAGGATTAAATGGTGTTGTTCCCTTAAGACCAGCATTAAAGAAAAGAAGGGTTCAATATTGAACGGATTGGTTGATTGCTGTATAAGGAAGAAGTGCTGTTCAGTATGTACGATCTGATGAAGGGTTACACCCACACTTTTATCCTGTTTTACTGTTTGTTTTAATAAACTACAGTCTTGTGAACGTAGCCTGGTGGTTTCTGCCTGGATATTACTTTACCTTTTTACATTGGGACGTGGTTGACAGAATCTTTGGTGGAAGATACCCATCTACTTCTGTGTTAACTTTCTTTTTATGGCTGAAGGACCGACCATGAAACCGGTGTTCGGTTCCATTGTACAGCCAAAATGGTGCCTCTTTCCCGGGAGGAGGAGCAGCAGCAGCAGCAAATGCTGGTAAAACTAACAGTCCACAAAAATTACTTTGACAGAAAAAAAATTAAAAAAAATGTCTTACCATAACATGGCATCTGTGTTATCTTCCTTCATTCATTCTCACGATATGGTCACATCTCCAGACTTGGCTCACTCTCAAGCTCCTCCTCCTTACCCACAATGCACTACATCCACCCAAGTACCTCAGAGTTTGCCAGTTCCATACATCCAATCAAACATTCAAACAGCAAAGGAATGGCAGATGAGGCTCAGACATGGGACATAAGATTCCCATCATAATCCAGGTTCCATTAGAAGAGGCAGGGGGAAGGTTGGGTGGGAAAGTAAGGAGGAATGAAGAGGAAAACACAGATGCCAAGTTGTTAAGACATAACCTTTTAATCTGATGTCTTCATTCCTCCTCACAATAGGGTCAGAGTCCCCAGATACATACATCCCGAGTGGTCCTATGGAAAGACATGCCGAAGCACCAGCAAACCAAAGGAAACCCTACTCCTGGATACGATATCCAACTTGTAGTGTGAAACAAAAGGTGCAACTGCTAGACCATGTCACTGCTGCAGAAATATCAATGGAAGTTCTACAATAGAAGGCTGTAGACGTAGTCATAGTTCTGGTGGAATGTGCCCTGGGAGGTCAGGATAATTCCAATCCTTTGGAAGAGTAAAGGAAAGGAATGAAAAGCAACCAGATATCCATCTTGCCAAGGTAATTTTAGACACCACTTCCCCATGTCTATTAGACGAGAAAGCCACAAAGAACTGATCAAACTTCCTGTGTTTGGTCCTGTGCAAACAAAGTTATCTATGAACATCTAGAAGATGGAAGACGTACTCCCCTTTATTAGAGAAATTTGGAAAGAACACTGGTAATTGAATGGACTGGGACACTTTCTTTATGAAAAAGTGTGTAAGAAGGTTTGGAGGACAAGGCTCGTAGTTCAGAAATCCTCTTCACAGAAGATATAGCCACCAAAAGGGCAGTCTTCCATTACAGAAACTGTCACAACTAGCTGCTGGTTCAAAGGGTGCCTGGGTCAAAGCCTGCAACACAAGAGTGAGATCCCAAGAGGGAGATGTGTCCTTAATTGGCAGCCTTAACACCTTTCATGAAAGATTTGCAGAGTCTAAAAGTGAACAAAGAATGGGACTGACTTGCAGTATGAAAATTAGAAATAGCAGCTAATTGGAGTTTGATAGGTCAAGAAACTAGCACCTTCCTCGAAAAGTGTGCTAAGGAATAACAAAACATCTGAAACTGGTGCTGAAAAAGGATCAATGTTTCTGCTCATTGCCCAAATAGCAAACCTCTTCCACATACTGGTGTAGACTTTGACGGAAGTCTTTTGCAAGACTAGAAGTATTTTTCGGACAGGGGAAGTAAGCCTTGACAATCTCACTAGGGTTGGAAGTAGAGAAACCAAGCGGTCAATTTTAGGGCTCGAAGATTCGGATGCTGCATCCCTGACAAATGAGAAAGGATGTCCTGACTGAGCTCCAGTAGCAAAGGAAGATATTTCAGACGAGACCAAAGGAAGGGGAAACCACACCTGACAAGGCCAGAAGGGGCCAATGAGGATGAATGAGCTCTTCAACCTGCTTGCCTTCTGAAGAAACTTTGGGATGAGTGAAGAGTGGGGGAAGCATAGAGGAGAACTGAGAGCCAACTCTGGACTACAGCATCCCTTGGGGATTCCCCGAGGAGGGATCAGAGCAAAGAACTTGTTGCATTTTTTTGTTGAGGGGAGAGGCAAAGAGGTCACAGCAAGGTGGACCCCAATGGTTGAAAATCATGTTCGCCACTAACTGACTGAGGGAAAGCTGGTGTGGAACCAGTAGCAATCTTCTGAGTCTGTCTGCCAGATCATTGGTTTTCCCCGTGATATGCATTGGAACTAGAAAGCAGTCTGAAGATATCAACCACTACCACACACTCATGGCCTCACTGCACAATGGGGTAAGAACGGGTTACTCCCTGCTCGTTGATATGCCAGACAACTGCCACGTTGTCTGTGTGTACTACAATAGTCCCTAAAGGGAGATAGTCTTCAAAATGTTTGCAACATTAGGAGGACTGCGCTCATCTCTAGGACACTGATATGCAACCTGGTCTCAGTAGAGGACCATGTGCCTTGGGCCATCTTCCCATCGTAATGCCCCCCCTACCCAAACTGGGAAGCATCCGTGGTAACAGTGGCTATGGGGGGGGGGGGGAGGGTTTGTTCTGAAACAGTTTGCTCAGAGTGAGGTTGTCTGACTGTAGCCACCATCTGAGGTTACATTTGCAAATGGGAATCAAACTCATATGTGAAAGGACAGCAGTTGGAAGAGGATGGACCACTGTATAACTAATGTCCACCGGAAAACTAACATGAAGAATCTGGCTAGAGGAACTAACTAAATAGCTGCCATCATGGATCCTAGAGTATGCAGGACCAACTGAGCAGGGGGGCCTGTTGGGACTAAATTCCTGTACCCGATTTCTCAGAGTGGCTACTCGGTGTGAGGGAAGAGAGGCTATCTGAACCCTTGTGTTGAGCTGTGTACCTATAAATTCCAGGTTCTTTACTGGAGTAAAGTTGGATTTGTTCACGTTTATGGTGATGCCCAGAGAATGTGACAACTGTATTAAGTAATCCTTGGCTTGGATTAGCCAATGCCTCACAGAAGCGGTTAGACGCAAATTGTTCAAGTACACCTGGAATCCCCCTAGCCTCAAGGCATCTGCTACCACTGCCATGCATTTGAACGTGTGCTGAGGTGAGCCCAAAGGGCAGTTCTCTGACTTGATAATGAATTGGCTCTCAGCCCAGCCGGAAGCACAGATATCTCCTGGACCATCTATCTTGATGCAATAGATCTCAAGGTTGCATACTCGAGCACATCCAGTTGTCCTTGCCCAACAGTGGCAGGATGGACTGAACCGTAACCATTCAGAACCTCTATTTCTTTACATATTCATTCAATTTGCTTAGATCGAAGATGGGTCTCAAGTCTCCTGTCTTTTTCGGCATCAAAAAAGGTTCCCTACATTTGGTTGGGACCTTTTGGATAACTTTTCCAACAGCTGTTGGACTTCTTGTGCTGCCTGTTCCTGCTGACTGGGTGGCACATCGGGAAGGCTCTTGGAATTTGGGGGTGAAAGAGAAAAGGGAATGTAGTAGCCTCTGGATATGATGCTTAACACCCAATGGTTTTGAGTCAACTGGGTCCAGGCTTTTGGGTGCAAAGCTAGATGGCCCCAGACTACCTCCAGAGACAGACAGTAGGAAAGCACTTCAGGAGCACTGGTAGGGCTTACTGGAAAAGGATCTCCTACAGCCCTGGTTCTGCAGACAACCCCCTGCGCCTCTAGGGTGGCATCGGATATCAAACCCACCTCCTCTGCCTCTAGTGGAGGGGTTCCCCGTGCAGGTCTTGGGAATACCCCTGGGATTTACGAAACCACATTTTCTTGCCTCCACGTTGGTTCCTAGAAAGGGGGGGGGGGTTAGAAAATCCTAGAAAGGGGGGGGGTTAGAAAATCAGATTCCAACAGCAGAAAGTCTTTCCGTCCTTTTTACTGCAGATGAGTGCATCTCAAACTGACGGCCCAAAAAGAAGAATAATCGCAGAGGGCATTCACAAATGATGCCTTAAAGGGCTCCGCAAAAATCAGTCTCATCCAGGGATGCCTTCTGAGGGATAGTCCTGAACCAGCTGCTCGAGAGGTGCCCTTAGTGGTATGAGAGATCACTCTTTCGTCCGTCGCTAACTGATCGATGAGATTAGTCAAGCTTGGGAGAAACTTTCTTAAAATTCTCCACCAGCATGGACTCAGAATATGAGAGCTCCTTGATCAGAGCCCTCTGAAGCAGAGTAAAATGAGCCAGCTAGTTCAACGAACTCAGCACAAAGGTGGCAGAGGTGTAGATGCACTTCCCAATCCTGTCCAATGCTCTAGACTCATTGTTAGGAGGATGGACATTGGCAGTTTTCTGCCAGCTCTTTCTTAGTGGTTGCATCCACCGTTATGGCATCAATCATGGGACGCTTACTCCAATGTTTCCTATCTGAAGGGGGCACCAGAAATCTTCTGGATCAATTGGGTATGGGCTCGATGGTGTCCAGTTCCTTCCATGCCTGGCGGAACACTAAGTCAAATAGGGCTTCTGCCAGGGGGTCACCCAAGACATAGATAAACCCATCCCAAACACCTCCAAGAGAACAGACTCCTTGGAAAGAGGTTGGGCAAACCACCCACCTTTCTGCTTCAGGACCGCGAATATGTCCCCAAAGGAGACATCAAGTGGGGATTGGGGGGGTCCTTCCCCCTCATCGAAGTCAGTATCCTCATTTTAAAGACGTCAATGTGCCCCCTTTTGTACGTCTTCGTCAGAGGAATTTCCTCAGCTGGGTGCTCTAGGGAAGTGTCAGAAGAAGGGGATCCCTCCTGAGTAGGGAATTCTTGGAGGCCACTCGGGACAGGAAGACTCAAGGCAGAAAGATTGGAAGCAAGGCCTGGATCAGACAAGGATAATGGGGTGGATTGGGGGACGTGTCGGATTTCCAACATAGGAGAAAGCCCCATCCACCATCTGGAAGGCCAAAAGACCAGGAGAAGCACTGCGTCTCCCCCAGAGCAGAAACCACCAGGGGAAAAACAGGCAGTAGTCACCACGGACCCATGACCTCCAAACTGTAAAGTGCCGAGGTGCCTAGGGGAAGAGATGGCTCCAAGACTCATTCCACTCAGGAAAGGTTGGAACAGGGCTAGTCAATGGTATCCTCAGCGAAGAAGGAAGCTTTTCCTGAGCCGAGCCTAATGGACACGGTTAGTCCTGAATTCTGTGAATCCAAAAACAGAGGTTCAGATCAGAGTAGGAGTCCTGATGAAATGGCTAGGGCAGCTCATGGATCTGTCAGAGAACGAAGCAAAGACCACCTCCATTTGGATCTGGGCCTTGAAAAATCTCATTATCCTGTCCATATCCACCTCAGACCAGCTTCTGGAGGACCTGGATGGAGCGGAGGCAGGAATGCTTCGACTTGGAAGAGATGGCAGGGAACCTCAAAGCCCTCGGATCCTGAGGTATTGGACCCGAAGTAGGAGACTAAAGTGGAAAAGAGAGAGTTATAACATCCCCCGGATCCAAAGGAGCTTTTGGATCTGACAGAGGGGAATTTCTTCAGGTCCGATGATGTCGGATCAGAGGATTTCTTAGGCTTTTTAGCCTCAAGACAACCCCTCAGGGAAATGGAGGGATCTCTTTTTAGACTCTCTAGTGGTAGCTTGAGAGGAAGAAGCCCCCACAGAAGGGGTCTTAGGGACCTTCTTCCTGCTCAGCTCCATAGGCCAAGAATCAGTTTATTTCTACGGTCAGCTAAAGCCCATGAATTGAAAGCAGCACAAATATTACAAATCCACTTTCAAGTGGTCAGCACCCAGGCAGTACACACACTCCTTGTGGGCATGCCGGTTGGGGATTTTATGCCCACAGGAAGTGCAGTGCTTAAACCCAGGAGGTGGTTCGTCAGCCATACTGAACAAAATGCGAAAATCAACTATCACCAGTGAGAAGGACCTAACGGAACGGTTCCAAGTAATAGAGTTAAAATGTAAAACTTACCTGCAAGTTTTAAAACTCTAAATTATTAACTTTAAATTTAATTTTAGCTAAGTTTAAACTAGTGCTAGAAAAGTTAACAGAAGATATTTTGTTTGTAGGAAGACAGGCCACACATGCGTACTGAAAAGG